>NW_010300035.1:24901-46829 GCF_000700745.2 Antrostomus carolinensis | reverse complement strand
CAGCAGGAGGATTGTGTTAAGTTGCCATCTTTTAGAATCAGATCCTTTTGTAGATTTAGATGTTATTTCACTTGCCCACAAGATGTGGGGAGATAATGACTTTTTAACAACGCCTCCACATTTTGATTCTGTAAAAAAAAAAAAACAAAAACAAAACCAAACAAAGTTTTGCTCTTGTATTCATGTATTTACTATGCCTCTAAAAAAAAAATTTGCTGCCTAAGAAACAGTGAACACTTTCAACATAATGTTGTGCTATTTTTTGCTGCACCTTTGTCATGAGTGGAAATGCAATGACTAAGGTTGCTCAAAGAATCACCGTCAAAGATTGTGACTTAATAGAGTTTGATGGCAAGGTTTACTCTATTACTAGAAAAAGCATACAACAGGAAAATTGAGTCAAAATTGCGTTGATATGACTTATACAGGGATTAGGGTTTTTTTGATAAGAGAGACCCTCCCGTTCAGTAGTCACCAGGTTCAGAGTTATTCCCCTTGCTTTCTAAATATTTCAGAGAGGAGTCTAGGTGCGGACGAATCCACTCCTAGTCCCAGACTTGATCAATGGTTTATGTTTTAAACGGGACGAGGTGTAGGTATCTTAATATAGTGTTTGAACATGTGATTATATGTTTTTTATGACTTTGGGATAGCAGCAGTTTAAAGTTAAAATAACAGCAGTTTATGGTTCATTAAAACTATTATAATAAAATACAAGGTTAGATTGTATGATTTTACTTAAAAAATTGACTTATTCAGCAAATTTTCTGATCATACACACACAGAGAGATATAGATATGGATATGAATATGGTGATATATGCCTATATGAATATATATATATATATATATAAAGGCATACCTGTTAAAAATTCCCCTTGACTTTAGTGAAATATTCACTTCAAATATCTCAGAATTTCTCAGTGGAAGAGGGTTGAGCCTCAAGGAGTGGAGGATTTCAGCCCAGGTCCTGTCATCAGTCTTTGGTGACAGTCCTCCAAGTTTTGCAAACTTAAGAGTTCTCAAGTTCTGAGAGGTGTCCCTTGGCCAGGCAACCAGTACTCACGGTAAGGTCAGTGCCAACCTCATGTTACCTATGCAAGGGTTTTGATACAGTCAAGAGATGTTTAGCTGCCAAATTTGTTGCACAAGGCTTAATGAGAATTTTTAAGACTGTAAAGCAGTCCAGGAGAAGGAGTGGGGGCAGGGGGAAATGCACCATCACAACCTTGTGTAACACTTGATCTCAGACTGAAGTCTCAAGAAGAGCTTTATTAGATTGACAGCATTTATTAGACAAATCAAACTTTAATAAATACTAGTCTTGTGCAATCATTTTCTTTGAATCCTGTCAGATGTCTTTGTCTCATTCTACATACATAATTCTAAAGAATTAATATGTTAAGGAAAAATATACATGTAAACAAGGTTTTCTTGTTATTCTTGAAATTATTTCATAATTAATCATTCAATTAGCAAATAATTTTATATTTAATTTCCTATAATAATTAGAAAATTTATGTGAAGTAAATTTTTGTTTCATATTATTTCTATAAAATATTTGTCTTTAAAAACTCTCATTTTACAATGAATGAGTAACCAAATGGGATAATTTCCTAAATGAAAAGAAATAAAAGAAAATTTTTAAGGAGAAAAGGAGGTTGTGAACTTTTGCCATAATGTATGTTGATTAAGAGTCATTAATATAAAAGTAAATATGAGTCTAAGATAGTGTTTTGAGTGGTAAACATAAATATATTTATGTATTTACCTCTCAGAATTTTTTATTTCTCTGTATATATCTTAGCATATAGGAATATGCAAAGAAACAAGATAAAGAGAGTTTAAAATATATCCTTGGGAAAAGGTCATATTCTCAGTTATATCACTCTGGGAATGCTGAACTATAAAATACACTTGTTATACAGTATATATTTAGTTGTCATTATAACAATGGATATATTAACCCAGGAATAAAGAACTCCAAAACAGTGGGTATACAGGTTGACAGAGAAAAGAACAAGCACTAAGTAAGAAGACAGATAGGTACATAAGTATGTAGATACTGAGAGAGCAGATCATCCATTTATCCCAAGAAAAGATGAACTAAGTCTCAATAGACATCTCAACTATTTTTACAAAATGTCCCTGTGCTGGAGAATCCACAACCGTAAGGGTAAATCAGGTATAGTACTAATAAATAATTTTAAGAAAGACTCAAAATAAGCTAATCTGGGTGAAAAAAAGCTTAAAGGAAACCTAGCAATTTAATTTTGGAAATTTTGAAAAGAAATTTAACTTTTAGAAAGACTTTTCCCCCCATATCAGAATGTATTTTGTTAGGCTCCGCATGTATTGCCCAAGTGTGGCCAGCAGGTTGAGGGAAGTGATTCTCCCCCTCTACTCTGCTCTCTGCTCTCAGCTGTGTTAACACTTGTCTGAGGGTTAAGTGGTTATTGTCAAACTTTCTTTAGCTTAATTTCTATGAGTATTATGGTAAAGAGTCTAACAAACCTAGACATTCATTATGTAACAAAAAATAGCCTATTATTTTACTTGAGGCTGCCTAGGAAGACATGAAAAGAAAGAAAATTGTTCAAAGGAAACAAAAAATAATGTCAAGTGAACGCCAAGGCTGCAGAGGAAGAAATCTCCACCATGAGCATTAAACTCCTAGAAAATTATCTTTTGTAATGTCTGGAGGTATCAATGGCATAAAGGTAGATCAGATATTGCACAGGAGCATCACAATATTGAATTACCCTTTCCTAACTGTAAAGGATAGTGAGGAATAAAAATGTGGACATCAGTGATCATGGGGCAGAAAAGAAAGAGAAAAGGGAATAATATGATTCAGCTTTGAAGAATGATCTCACATTCACAGTCAAAATATATCTAGTTAGACAGGAAAATATCAATACCATTATACAAGACATTGGTAAAGGCATTTTGGAATACTATGTACAATCCTGGAAAAACTTGATCAAGTAAATACAAAGTCAGTCTTTTAAGATTATTAGAGAATCTATTCCAGCTCATTAAAAAAAACCCAAACAAACAAACAAACAAACAAAACTTTTGCAAAACAAAGACTATGAAGGAATATGGTTGTTCTCTTTAAATATAGGAGGAGAAACAAGAAAAGAAAATAAACATTTAAACTAAAGGGCTAAAGTTGGAATAATAAAAACCACACACAATGGGCAGAAGTATTTTTGACTGAAATTAAAAGAAAATTCCTGCTATTAGATCAGTGAAATCTTCTAACACAGGTTATCTAAACACAGTCATCCATGAGAGCTCTTCTATTCCCTACGGATTTTATTTCTCTTGGTTTTTGTTTTCCTTTTTTTTCATGGTTTTTATTTTTTTCCCCTCTGTAGTTTTTCAAAGAGAAAAGTTAACCAAAGGAGGTTTATGAGGAAAGTGTTTTTGATAACAAATGTGAAACCAGGCTATCATAATTTCAAAACACATGGAAAACAGATCTACATATATCCAGGAGGCTAGGAATCCTGAAGAAGCAAACTGCAAAATATCTCAGTTAATACCAGATTCTAGATAGTACTTTAACAATTTCTTTGGAATATATTAATTATGTCTGTAGTGCACCATAAAAATAAATAAACCCGCAAAGTTTCCTCTTCTCATTTATAACTGTCCTTAGTTGTTTAGCTTTTAATTTTAATTTTATTTATTTTTTCATTTGCTTTAATATTTTTGTACTTATTTTGCACAAAGTTTCACACATATATAGATGAAAATTGAACTTTCTGGAAGAACCTATTTATCTTGGTGATTGGTTAAGATCTCTTTCACTCTTCAGTATCCTGACTACCTCAAGAAACAAAAGCCAGGAAATGTAAAAGCACTCAGAAGTCCCCACTTCATCCTCATTTTCAGCTTTTTATTAAAACAACAAAATGTCTATGAGGCTGGATTCTTCTCTCAGTTCTCTCCTCTCCTTAATGCAATTATTCAACATCATTCTACCTCTCAACAGGCCAAGGCTAAGAGGTAGAACAAATAGAAGTCTATATTAGAAAAATCCTGAGTACTTATGTTTGTAAAATATAACACTGACAAATTTTTTCCATTTCATTAGGAAGTGAGGAGGAGGCAAGACAACACCTGCTAAAAATAAACAGAAGTACTTGCTTGTACCCAACATAAAAGACCTGGATGTTGCAGTTTCAAGCCTGTTGATGGTAATTTTTAATAAGCCTTGTAGTGCTTGCGAAAAAAAAAAAAAGTTAAATTCTTCTAGAAGAACAAAAGCTTGGTGAGATTCAAATCTTTTTTGAACAAATGAATGGCCAATTAAATTAATTAAAATAAAGGATTGTTATTTATGTCTATCAATTTAATCTTATGTAAAAAAATCTTAAAACACAATATTCACATGATTATATGTCAGGAGCAGAAACTTGACTGGCCAAGGTAGTTGTCTATATGTGAATTTAATCAGACTGCTGCAAGGTCTTTAACCTAGTACAACGTACAATTACATACATTTTAAAAGGAATACCTAAACATATGTTAAATGGATTAAGAACACAGTCTTTTGGAACTTTAAAGAAGACCAGATCCAACAGGAATAATTGTTGAATGAATATTTTTCTTGATTGGTTTGACAGAGACACTATTAAACATTTTTACCAGTGAATTACAGTGAATATGAAAATGTAACCAGTAAAATTTGTAGATTGTTTCATAGTCAATGTAGATGATGTCAGAGGAATCCTAATTGCTCTGTATAACAAGAAGGGAAGACATATTTTCAGAATAGGAAGCACAAGAAAGGAAGAACTACTGTAAGTGAGATATAAGTTTACAGCTGCAGTGTGGCAAGGGACAACTCAGCAGGCAGGAGCCTGCTGTCATGTTTCCCTTTTTGTAGATTTGAATGTTGTCAATGACAGAGAAATCTTCTATTGGCAGTATGAGCAATGAAGCTTTGTCCTATCTTCCATGCAGCCATTAACTGAGTACTAAATCAAGCAAATTACCTCATTTTTGGAGCTTACTATGCTACCAAACATTCAGCTGAAGTGTGCAATGACCCAGTACAGGCCAACCAACAGCGATGTCAGGTTGACATGCTCATGTGTGTGTGAGGACCAGGTTTGCAGACCCCCAGAGCAGAAGCATTCTCAGAAGTGTTAACTATGTCTGTCATTACAATAATATGTTGATCCTAAATAAAAATGAGAACAAAGCAAATTGTTTGTCAACATTTGTTAACTGTGGTATGGTTTAAGACTTGATCCAGAACATCAGACTCCAAGGTTTTGAGGAGATGTTGAGGATTTTTTATTCTTATGTTTATTGCATTGAAGAATGCAATGACAAATGAAAAATTCAAATTCCCCATTAGAAGACCTGAATAAAATTGTTCTACCTCCATCAAAAATAGAAAAAAAAAATACAGAAACTTACCCTCTCTGTAAGTCAAAATGCAGCTATAATTGTTCAGGATGGAGGACTTGTATCTTCCTAATAACTGAAGGAGCATAAAATTCCTCAGAGATATGCCTACTTTTTTAACATCTTAAAAGTTCATTAAGGGAAAAATTAAGCTACAAGGAGGAATCATTTCAGAAGGGAGAGAGTGCTGCAAAGCTGTTTTTTGCAGCAGCTGCAGCACAATGTAGTATTAAGGCATTACCCAGCACATGGGCTTTCATTATACAGCAACAGAAAGCTGCAGTTTATGGACATGTAACATATGTGGATTTTCACAGGCTGGATTTACAGAGCATTGTTTATGTTAAGCTGAAGGTCCAGGCACTGATATTATCTAACAAAGAAAAATATTGCACATATAATAACATGCATTTCAATCTATTACATAAATAGATTTCAGGCAGCACTAGTTGACATCACTAAACTCCATTCATGTATTTGTCATTGCAGTTTCCATAGAAACTAGTATTGCAAAAGAAAATGGAGAAACAGGATTGAGAAACATGGGGGGAAAAAAGAAAAATAAAATATAATTAGAAAAATACTTAATTAAAATCAGCAAGTTATAGTTTACCAATATTACAGTCTCAACTCAGCAAGCAATCTGTGTATAAAAAACCTGTTAAAGTTAATGGCAGTTGTGACAGACACAGCTGTATCAACTGCGTTGTTGTGAGTGGTGTTAGATTATTTACAGTACTCTAGTCAATTTGAAGGTTATATTACTACAGTGATAACAGAGAGTTTTGTTTGTTTGTTTACCTTGGGAAAGAAAGGGAGAGATTACATCTTAGACCACAGAAAATACCTTTGAGTTTTATACAGTCAATGTATCTCAAGATTCTACTTTCTTTCTGAACAAATTGACTTCACATGAAAATATCATTCTGATTTGTCTTCTCATTTAATCTTCTGTATACCTTCTACCTATAATACACTTCATTTAAAACACTTCCTTGTTGCTTCACTTCATTTATTTGGCATAATAGAAATAAAAGTTCTATTTAGTACATGTTACAATGATAAAATAGCTCCCAGCTTTACAATAAAACCAGAGGTATTTATTAGGTAATGGTAGCATTTTGTACCATTGGAACATGCACTAAAAATGTCATTGGTTTATTTATTAGAATCTGATACTTTCAGACCTATGGTGCTTATAACCTGACAATATTTCCAAAGTGTATTACCAGAACCTCAGCCACTTATGATATGAAATGTCACAATTCTGTATTAGAATTATTAGAATAATACAGAATTGTTGAGAGGACTGATTCTATTTTTTGATGGTTTCATTGCACATGTTTAAATTCTGTACATTTTACATCTACAGTACATCAGAGACTTTAATTTGTCATTGATGTGTAATAAAAATAAGTCTTGGTTCTAAAATTGTGAAAAGAAATACGAAATACTTAAAATAGGCAGACGGTACACTTGACATTTCTTGGTAAAATGGGCTCTGATATACAAGAATCACATTGCAAATATTATTTTTTTTCATTTTCCTTGGGAATGAAACATAGGTTTTTGTTTTCAGATGGAAAAAAACTGTGTTTAAGTCCCAGGTGATATATTTAAAGGTGTGCAGCATCTTAACTTCAAAAAAACCTGAATGCAAGTCGTGGGGACATTAGACCATAGTGCTTCTCACCTTATCCACAGCTTAAAACTGTAACCAAGTAATATGAACTATACTCAGTCATTTCTATCATCAGTGGAATTATCTTGTGGGAAATGATTTGGGGTAATTTTTATGGGTTTTTTACAGATCTTTTCAAATAAGGCAGATCACAAAATCATAGAATGGTTAGGGTTGGAAGGGACCTTAAAGGTCATCTAGTTCCAACCCTCCTGCCATGAGCAGGGACACCTTCCACTATATCAGGTTGCTCAAAGCCTCTCCAACCTGGCCTATGCTATAATGTAATATGGAATAAGAAAGGATTATATTGTGGCAGTAATATGTAGAGGTCATGAGGTCATTGCAGAGCAAAAGAAACATATAAGACTGCACATGTAAATTATCTCAGCAAGTATGATGGTCAGCCAGACAGATGTTATACAAAGAATCTCTTGAGTGCAACAATATTTTCAGTGAGGCTGATATCACATAGTCTGCATGTAAATAACTTACAATTTATTCTAATAACTATATAAAGAATTTTTAGGAACTCTTTGTTTGGGTTTTTTTGTTTGTTTGTTTGTTTTTTCCCCACAGGCCTCCAAAGTATGACAACTGTCAGTCAATCTTTACTTTCCTCCTAACAAAGTTCACAGATAGGATATTTCCTGACATTTTTTTAAGTGTTTGTAATATCTTTCATTGGAAATGTTTTTATAAATTGCAGCCTAAGAAAAACTATATCAACTAGGAGCAAACAGGTTTTTTATTTTACAATAGTATCTTATAAAATTAGTAAGTCATATTTTAACCCACTAAAGTTGATGAAATAGCAGATAGGTAGAAAGAAAAGAAAGCAAATATTTATCATTAAAATCTCACCAAAATAAGTATTCATAGTATTCATGTGTATGTATTTTTACTATCCTGTAAACTATCTTTTAATATGTTGTCACTATGGTCTGGATAATTAGGTTCTAGTCCCCGTTCCAAGATCCAATATATAGAAAAGATTCTGTTTATGAAAATATCTCCTTCGAGGTAGGAAAGAACTACTGACTTATCAGTACAGTATTATTCTGTGTAGATTCATCATACAGTGATCTATAAATCCAAATTATATGTCCAAAGAATAATATTGAGTAAGCCATTATGCAATTCTTTCAGATAAAATTTATTAAAAAAACCCACACTAGATAAATAATGTATTTTAAATTATTTTCTCTCTTTTGTTAGCTCTATCCCTTTAATTATACTTGGAGTATATAGAGCATTTGTATAAAGAGTGCAAAATCAGAAATTTATGTTGGAGACAGTGGGAAAATGCAAGTTTTCTGAAAATGGTCCTAAACTTCCAGAAATGCCCAGAAACTGGGGTTTAGGAAAATTTTTCCAAAGACGAGAGACAAAACACTGTTGCAGGGGGAAAATGACCTTCAAAATTAGTGTTGGATAAATGGTGAAAAGATATGCAAGGAGTTTTACTGTGAATATTTGGTTGCAACATTGCTGTTACTGAGCTGATGGCTCATTTTAGTCTGACATGTCTAATCCAGATCTAATACCAAATAGTGATTAATTTTATGGTATTTAGTATTGTAACTCCATAGTGCTCAGATGTTTCTACTTCTTTATTTTTCTGGACTGCACTGAAAGTCACTAATTTATTATAGAATTCTTGGAAGCACAGCAAAGCAGTGTTTTACATCCTGATTCTCCAGGATGGCACAAATATAAAACTGAAAAGAATTGTGTAACTGTAGTGGTTTCACTCCTTTGGCTTGCAGCCAGACATAGTCACTCTCTCACTCTCCCCACCCCGGCCCAGGGAGTATGGGAGAGAATTGGAAGGAAAAGGGCAAGGAGACTCATGGGTTGATATAAAAATAATTTACTAATCAAAATAAAATAATAATTATAATAATAAATAGAATATACAAATGAGTGATACACAGTGCAATTGCTTACCACCCACCGACCAGTGCCCAACCTGCCCAGCTAGTGATCCTAGAGCAGAGAGGAAGATTCCCGAAACTGAAACTGCAATTCTGAAAGACCGAGCCCGAGAATACCCCTGTCTTCCGGTCATGAACTAGATGATCTTTAAGTTCCCTTCCAGCCCTAACCATTCTATGATTCTGATTCTAGGAAATTGCATGGAGCATCTGGGACAGATGCAATGTGGTGTTTTTGTCACTTATTCCCAGTCAGGCTTATTTCAGTCTCCAATACAGTCAGTTGTTGGCACCTTACTGTCACTTCAGAAATACAAGTGAATTCTGTCCCTTTAAAGTCTAATGGCATTAAGGTGTGTTGTGAACTAGCCAAACACGATGACCTTGGGCTCCTGCAGTAACTAGTAATATTAGTCAACATTCTTCTCATAACAAACCCCATACTGAACCTAAAACATAACTATTCTAGCTACTAAGAAGAAAATTAACTCTGTTGTAGGACATCCAGGACAGTAACTTTGATAATTACTTTTTTTTTTTTTTTTACTACTGTGACTGTATTTTTCCAGTGTTTTAGTAATTCTGAAAGTTGAATTTTTGTTTTGTTGTGACTTCAAGAGTGTCTATGATTTTAAAAACTACTTGGGGCAAAACTGTAGTCAAAATGAAAGGTGGTCAGGATTCAATATCACTTAAGATAGTCTAGTGATTCCATTTGTTTGTTGCAAATACATAGGAAAGGCTCATAGAACCACAGGATCATTCAGGAAGTTTCTAACGCAACCTTCTACTCAAAGCAGGGTCAACTTTGAGGTCAGACCAGGTTTGCTCAGACTAAAAATCTTTCAGTGATGGAGACTACACAGCCTCTCTGGGCAACGTCATCTAGACGTTGATTGATGATGATTTCTAGATTTCCAAATCATCTAGAAAACCTTAAAACCTTTTCTAGATGATTTCCAAATCATCTAGAAAACCTTAAAAGTTCAAAACTGAAATAGGGGAAAAATCCAAAATGTTTGAAATAATTTTTTTTATTCCCTGCTATGACTGGAAAACTTTGGGGATAATTGACTTGCAAATATTTCTAGTCTGGGTTTTTTCTGTTTGTTTATTTGAGAGAGTTGTTTATTTGTGGGGTTTTTAATTCTTATTCTTATTCTTTCTGGAGAAAGAGCAGACAGATATAGCAATATTCTTATGATATAGAAACTTTGACTCCCTGCCATCAGCATAGACCACATTTTTTAAAGTTTGATCTTATTCCAAATGATCATACATCTATTTGGTGTAATGGAGAAAATTAGGAACTAGATTTGCTCAATGCTTTGGTACTGACAAATTCTAATTATCTTGTTTTCTGGTTTAATTTCAGCTCTTAGTGTTATTTAACTGTACCTTTTAGACGATAATGTTCATAATGTCTAAAATAAACCTAATGAAAGGAAAAATGTGAGATAAAAGTGTGTCTTGAACAGAGTTTCAGTCAATGTAATCCACGAGATAGGACTTCCTCTTGAAGTCTTCTAAAATACATATTTACTCTCTAATAGTTTGAAAATGCTATCGAGAGAAATAAATATATATTTATAAATGTATTGTGGCACTAACTTCTTTTAACTGCATTGGTTTCTTTTCATCTTTGATAATTTCTCATAAAAAAATACAGCCAAAAGTCTTATAATCTACCTTACAGGATTACATATTCACATTATTCAGTTCCTTCAAAATCTTTTTTTAAAGGTTAGACCATTAGCAAACCAGTTAGATCAAAGCTTATTATTCTATGAAGATACTGTAATTTTTAACCTCTTTATCAAGGTTGGCATTCAAAAGAAAGATGTATCGAG
Source organism: Antrostomus carolinensis (assembly GCF_000700745.2). Taxonomy (NCBI): domain Eukaryota; kingdom Metazoa; phylum Chordata; class Aves; order Caprimulgiformes; family Caprimulgidae; genus Antrostomus; species Antrostomus carolinensis. The sequence goes on along the minus strand of NW_010300035.1, from coordinate 35,935 downwards.
TGACATTAGAGAATGAGCCACTACTTCTTTTCTTTTCCGAATGTACTACTTTTTACATGATTCCAAGCTGAGATCCAGTGAAGGAGATATTAAGCTGTAAGGTAGTCATCACAAAGGTTAATAAATTTATGGACATTAATTCTTTCTGGCCCAGGAATTAGTTAACACAGGTGCCACTGGTCAGTAATGAGCTGTTTTGTAGACTTCTAAAAGGTGTTATATTTGTGTAGGGTCTCCATCTCAGACCCGGAGACAGATGCATCACAGATTCATAGTTCTGTCTTTCATTTCACATCAAGAGATACTGTAATCACACATTTTCTATCTTCTCTTAATTAATTAATGAGTGCAATAAAATAAATTTCTATGTGATATGTGTGAGAAGAAAGCTCCAGTAGAGAAAAAAAAATATTAGATGCCCTGTAGAAATCTATGCCTTACATACATCTAATTATTTAAATATTATCTGTCATAAATAATTGACTGAACAAAAAAATATACAATTTTTTTGATACAACATAGTGATAATATTTGTTATAATTTCACAGGTAAAAGCCGTCTTCATTGTTGTAGTACAGTTTATTAATCAATGCAGATTATTAGTAAATTATCAACCATTTGCTTTCAGAATTACATTTTAAAAGACATTAATTTATAATGAGGTTTTAGGAGGCGTTTTCTTATCAGAGATTGTAACAATATTTTAAATTTAATACTATTAATATGGTAATAAGTGCAACTGTGTCACTGGTTGAGAAATGTTTAGTGGAGATAACTGTATAAAGTAGTGGAGAAATACGGCTTTGATGACACTTTCATTAATTGAAGGTTGCCATAACAACTGAAGGTCTGCATTGAAAGACTGTCAGTTACAAAAGAAACCCATTGTCCTCCATCACCCTTATACTCATTTTTTAACACTTGCACATGCACAGCATGCTTAAGCAAGACTAATTTATACTGTGAAACTATGAAAGTGAAAAGGACACGACATAAATGAAAGTAATGGCAACTTCTAAGAAGCATCTGCATGCCTCTCAAGTGGCCAGTGTAGTACTAGGTATAGAAAACTGTGATTTCAGTACCGAATTGACTTGCATAAAGATGCATCGAGGTGTCTCTGCCTGCACGGTATTTATGCAGGCAAAAACAACATAAAAGACAAAACCTAGTTATTGATGCTATGCCAGAGATCTGCCTGTGCAGAATATTTCATCTTTTGGTTCCAGCTGTGTTTGGCCTACAATTACAGAGAATTAATAGTGCTTGTTCTGAAGCAATTGATGATATGCTGAACATATATAGTAAAAAAAAGATCTATGAAAGATTACTAATTTTCAAGAAAGAACATATATCAGAGGGGTTTTTTTTCTTGGAAAGTTTTGTGAGAGTAATAACCTTCTCAAAATAAAATAGCATCATTTAAATAAACTTTATTAAATAACTGAATTTAATGAGAATCGCTTACAGAGCAGAATGATGTTTTTGATGATCAGTAGGTGGAATATTAAGGAAGCTGTTGTGCAAGAACCAAAATAAAGATCAAAAGAACATATAGGTGGCAATGGGTATGTTAAATTAATGTACTATGAAAAGGGAACAAGATAAATGTTTATCATTTGCTGCATCTTATTTGCTCATTATACTTACCAAGTATAATTTACCTATAGAATAATGGATATGTTGTTCACAATCATGTCCAATTTCAGCTGTTTAGGAACTTAAACACTAGGAAGAACTAAAATACAAATACCATAATATATATGAATAAATAAATAGATAAATTAATCCATGTGCATCCATATGCACATGTTAATACAAGAACATGTGTCTTATTAAAAAAAGACCTGTAGTACTTGTATAAACACACAGACCCATGATCATCTATCGCTGCAAAGTTTAAACACAATACAAGTGTTTTGGTGAAAAATAAAAGCCTGTTGATTTTTTTTTTCCAACAACGAAACCTGAATTTTTTTCTCCATATTTGTAAAGAAAAAAAATATTTGTAAAGTGACATAGAGGTAAATAAAAATGATCACAGTACTCACATGTAAATAGAATCAGATTTTAGACAACAACTTCAAAAACACAGTTGTTCCAAAACACAATTTTATGCATTTTTTGCATGTTAGATTCCAACCCTGAAATGGTAGGAGGAAGCTATGAATTCATATGCAAACATTCCTGGGGAGGTGGTTCAAATTCAACAAAAAAAGGTTTAGTTGTGTGATCATTTATTCAATCAGCTAACTGAAAAGCCCAAAAAAGTAAATCTCACCTAGAAACAGAATAGAATGTCAGTTAATAAGAGATTAACAGGAACATAGAATCCTAACTCCTATTTCATACAACAAAAAATGAATAAGTCTGTCTAAATGTTCCTCAGCTGTTATTTTTTTCAGTTTCTGTGCCAAATATTTCTCTATTTCCTCTTATGACCTCATGAGAGGGCTGCTTGAGCGACTGGTTTTTACTGTACATTATCTGTAGATGAGACATCAGTTATTCAGGACCCAAGAGTAAAAAAACTTTCCCACTCATAAAACTTGCTACTACTGTTTCAAAATGTCAATAGGAATCTGTCCAGATCTGATACAATGTGGTGTTCAGTCTTGAAAAATCAAGATTAGCTATTCTGTCAGGTATAAACTTGGAAATATCTGGAGTTTACAGCTGATCTTAAAAAATGCCTGTGTGGCTTTGTTGGCTCCTTTCCATCTACTTGACTTCTCCCATTCTCCAGTTCCTAAACCTATTTTTGTTTCCATTGTTTAACCTTTTAAGAAAATATATGTAACCTTTTCCTACCATTTTACTTTCTCAGCTTTTATTATTTCCCAACTCTGTTTCAGCTAAAAACCAGGAAAATTACACACTTAGCTTTTTTTTTTTTTTTTTTTTTTTCTTCACTCTCTGGTCTCCTTTCTCTGGAATATTTTCTAACTCTTCTGAGACTTTATCAGTCCCATCTAGAGGAAGCTGTGACCTCCTTTGATGTTACATTCATTCCAAAGTTAACATTTTATACTTTAATTTCCTCTTCTTAATTCATGCCTTATCATTGTCACAGGTCCTTGACCCTCAACTATTTAGCAGAGTCTTCAAATCTGTAGAAGTCTTCTAATCAGAAATCTCCAAGAAAATCAGGTATGTTTTAAACAAAACAGATGATTGTATTTTTAGAATCCACAGCTTGCTCATTGGAAAAAAAAAAAAAAAAGTCAAAGAACAAAATGGTATGTGTAAATAATTTGCAATGTTTTCCAGTCATATTTTATAAATTACATACTTTTAAATAGTTTGGGTTATTTAACATTTACGAGAACTTTAGGCAACTTGCTTAAAAAACAATTCAGTGCCTTTAATTAAGACAGAAGTACATACAGACATTTGCTTGTTAAATCAAATTTCTGTCACAAAGAAATTATTTATAAAGTGCCATGAAACTTGCTTTTCTTCTGTAAAAGTTAAAATATAATCATACCTGGGAGGGAGCAGGGAAAGAACAAAACAAAATAAAACAAAACAAAAGCAAGCCTTTGGAACTACCTCTGTCTTTATCTCACACAAATAGACATTTGAAATATCATTGGCTACTTTTTACCAACAAAGAGAAGAAAGATTGGGTTTTTTTGGTGGTATTCTGAAGTTTTTCTCAAGTAAGTTCACAGACATAAATGGACACACATGTCACAACAGCGAAACTTATGTTTCCAAATTCCTGTCCTTAACTTTGGAGATTCATTCTTTGGCTTTTGTATTGCTCACAATTTGTGGGACAAAAATCTTTTCTAAAGCTATTTAGTTTCCCAGGACATTTCCATAAGAGATGTTAGAAAGCAGTAATAAAGAACTGGGACACCAAAGGACAGCAGCTAAGAGATTTTGCAGTATCTCTTCATCCCATTAAATGATCATTATACAGGTCTACAGCTAATGTGTCAGAGAGCAGTTCCAGGGCATAAGTTGTACCATGCAACACTTTCACCTGTTTCCTAGCCTAAAGTGTCCTGGATTTGTCAGTGTCAGTGAATTCAAACATGTATCAGCATCACATCTATCACACATTCTGTGATTTTCATAGTTCTCTTTGACATTTCCTCTGTAGTTCTACAGCTATGAGAAGATTTCTTCCTTTAAAGTTCACAAGTGACCACAGATGTCCATAAGATTATATTGAGCTTTCACATCTGTTTCCTTCAGTCTTCTTTCATTCTTTGATGCTATGCTTTCTTTTATTTATTCACACACACACGTACACAAAGACTATTTATGATATATATGGATATAGTAAAAATTTAATATATTTAATACATATTTAATATATATGTGTATATATATATTAACATGTACAAATATACTTATGTATATAGAAAGAAAACATACTCTAGGATTTTATTTTAATGTGACAACAATTCTAGGAATCCTTGGTCAAACTTTACACCTGCTATCTATGAGGTCAGGATAAATCTGTGAGCAATCTATGCTCACGATCACACATCAAACTGCTCCTAAGAGCAATAGCCATAGCTGCTGAGTCTGCTTGATGTATGTAACACCAAGTGACACCACCAAAAAAAAAAAAAAAAAGAGGTCATCAAAACAGAAACTGGAGTCAGTAAGCATTTATAGATTATGAAAAATAAGATAACTTTATTTATGGACTTAGGTAGAGATTCAGGCTGGCAAATGAAGACTAACAATAAAATAAAATGTAGCATTATAACTTTCACACCTAGGAGAATAAAACTTGTAGACCAAAAGGCATTTATTAACCAATTTTAATCTGTTTTCAATGCCTTCCAAAACTCAATGAAATTCAATTATTATGATAACCACTGTGAATAAACATTTTATCTTCACACATGCATAGTGTACATGCCTGTATAGCTTCACATGCATATTGAATAATAGGTATATATGAAAAGAAAACAAGCAAACACAAGAAGTCACATAATTTAAAAGGTCATATGTTTTATACTTATGAGTTGGAAATTTTGTTTTTTAAGTTTGTTATTGTAAAAGCTAAGATACGGTAAAAAAAGTGAGGTGCTAATAATGTTTCTGGCACCACTTCGGTCTGATGGCCTCATACTCAAGTCTGCACAGAGTCTAATTAATCATCACCATAAAGAGTGCCATAAAAGAGGCCTCATTGCTGGTATTATTATATGTGTGTTCTTGTAATAACCAATTCCTTTTACAAGAACAGAATCTGAGTGTTACAGTGATTTTATAAGATTAACGTACATTTCACTCAGTATAGCTTCGCTGTAGGAGTTCAGTGGCTTTTTATACAAAAGTAGATGTTTAATCTAGAAACTGATAACTTGAGGTTTTGGCTTAAGGAACGTTTAAGTCAACATTTCTGTAGCTTCTGCATTATAAAGAGAAATATGTTATATGGTTATGTATATATATATAATGATAGTAGAGTTTGTTGTCTGATTGGATCTAGATACAGTCAAATGAATTCAACAGAAAGATCCTTTATGATAAATTCTAAATTAATTCACAAATAATTATACTTTCTGTCCGACTTTAGACACTTCATTAAGGTGTCTCTGTCGGAAAACAGATCTCCATAGATGCTACAGGAGATGTACAGGCCAATGTAAAGTATAACTGTTTAAATTATCATGTAGGTTTTTTTCAGTTAGGTATTTCTAACTGGAAACAACTTCTGATGGATATTCTTAAACTATTCTACTACTGTTCTCTATATATTTTCCAAAGTGACTTTCATTTATCATAGTAGTCGATAGTCATTTGTTCATACATTTGCTAGCCAACTTTCTATGACACATAATGATAATACTCTTGCTCTACTGATGTAGTTTGTAGATCACTAGTGCACAGTTCCATGATAAATTATTTTCTTAAGAGATTCACAGATCAGATAAAGGAGATCTGATAAAGCAGTGGTATTGCAATTCAGGCTTATAGCATAAGGTTTTAAAAGAAAAGTTAGGACAAGATATCCCAGAATATTAAAAAATTACTTACCTTTTATGAGATCTTCCTTATAAATGTAACTGGCTTTATCCAATTTATCCAAAAGATCAGATTTTGAGTTATTCCTTAAACATGAGGAACGCTGGCCTAGTATCATCCTGAAATGTGGAAATGCTTATTGATAAAAAGCCTGCAGGCCAGACAGCAGATGTTACCTCAAAAAGGGGGACCAGTTGGTTGTTTAACTGAAATCCTTGTCTTCTTCCTTTCTAAATTTCTTCATTGTTCTGTATCTTCAGTTTAGTCCAAGCCTAACTGGACAATTAGTAGATGACTGGTTTCTTAACTTGTTTTAAATTTTCCTTATAGTCAGGAAAAATGACTCCATAAAATATACCATCTGATTACTGAGCCTATTGACTCCTCCTAAGACTTTGAGTTATGGCTGCCTATTTTCCCGAGCAAAGTACATTTTGCTATGTATTGCAGTCCAGCTTGTGATGTGAATCCTGTAAGTATTAAAGTACTATGTATCAATTTAATAAAGAAAAGTTTAAACTGAATAACTGTTACTCCTCAAAATTTACTACATTAAAAGTAAAAAGTTAGATTAGTTTGAATACTGTTTTTTCAATCCCTAGAAATTTGAAGTAAAATCTATTTTCCAAACACTTTTTCTTGATTGCTCCTCATTAAATGTGGAGATGCTTTGTGCATTGTCTACTACTAGATAATTCTGAAGAACACTTAGAAAATCACTACAAATAGAGATGTCAAATTTTGCCTCAATTAGTAACACAGATTATGCTTCTGTTTCCACCATTTTAAAAAAGCACATTTTTCCCCCTTTCTTAATCTAGGTAGCCCATTATCTTTAGTTATCCATTAAACTGTGTACTGGAACTTCCTGGAGACTACAGACAGTACTTGCTTTTCCAAATGTGAAGTAGAGAAAATTCAGAAACAACAGATATAATAAAACTCAATCTGACATTTTATAAGTAAATTTGTTCTAATTATGCCTGACAATATAATTTTATTACAAGTTGGGAAGAATAAGTGTAGCAAGCAGAGAGCAGAAAGACAGAGAAAATTGTGAGATCATAGTTTCTTTTAAAGAGTAATGGCAATGCTACATCTGGATTTCAAAGAAGCAATATTACTTAGGAATTCAGTGGGAGAAGGGAGGGGAATAATTTTCAGAATGTTAGTGCTTGAAAACAAAAACATACCCATCTAAAACAATTTTGGTGGCCAGAATGTAAGAACTTTATTAAAAAAAAAAACAAAAACCAAAAGTTACCCAAAAGCAAACAACTCAAAATCTTATAGATCTTATACAGAAGTTATTATTTACAAAGAACTAATAGCAATCCCAGAAACTTTTCTACTTTGTCTGATAGCAGCCATATTGCATTTGGAAAAAAATGGAACTATGTACAACATAATGTTCGTGGTTCGAGCTTTTACCTGGGCAAAAATATCCTAAGTTTCAGTCATCTTCTCCAGGAGAAATTAGGCTGAGAACTATTGGTTCTTCTGATCAAGTTCAGGATTTATTCATTATGAGTTATGTCCTCACTCACAGTTTTGGAAAAAGTTGAGGGGGAGAGGAAACTTCAACAAGATATAATTTTTCCAACATGTTTTTGACATTGAGATTTTTGAAATGACCGGCTATTGAATCAAAAATGCTCTTAAGTGGCACCTATTTTTGTATTTGAAGATAAGCCAAGATTTTCTAGTGAGAGAGAATTTTATCTCTCTGTGAAAGGACATAGAGTATTCAATTCAGCCAGGCACAGAACCAAAGTATACTTAAATTATGTTACATTATTAAACCCTGATTTCCTGAGGTTTGTGTGCTGTAAGTACTATCAATGGTAAAACTTACATTGACGTTCTGCCTTCACTTGAAACTCCCATATAAGCTGACCAATCTGTCCACTGCCTTTAAAAGTATGATCTCCTGAAGCTGTACCACGATCTGTAAAATAATAAGGTTTTATGATGTTTGGTCACAAAGTCCCTCTGGATTCTTTTGCAAACACAGTTTTGTTAACAAAAAGCCAATGTGCCACAACAAATCCACCTGCCAAATGCTAGAAGCATTCAGCATTGCTTAAAATAACTGTTTAGTCCCTGAGCAATTTTGCTTGAGCATCCTGCTGTGCTCTCTTGAATTTTCACTTTAAATTGTCTTGATTCTAACCATATGTAATGTACTCATTCCTTTCTGCTCAGTGTACTGGCATGCTGCTGTGACTTCGTGACCTCTCAAACAAAAAGCTTTGGGAGCTGCAGGACACATTTAAGCTCCTGAATGAATTTTTCAGTAATGACATATGGACGTCAGCATTTTCTCCTGCCCTTTTTAATAAGGAGTCTCTTGTTTGGATTCACTGTTGATTTTGCTTTTAGCTGTGGGCTCCCCAATGAGCACGAGGGTCAACATCTTGTTCTTGGTATTGTCCCTCTCCACAGACATGCTTTCTGTACATTCACAGCAGTAATGATTTTGCCTTCATTTTTTTTCTTAGTGTAAAGTGCAATGCAAATGAATTATGGTATTCAAATATGGGGCTCTGTCAGGATTGACAAGGAAACTTCCCAGAGCATTCATTATAGTTTTATAACTATAAATAACTAGGAGAACTCAATCAGGGAAAAAGAAGAAAAAAAAAAAAAAAAGGAATTCTTGTCTCCTTCAGCCTATTAGGGTCACAATTAAAATTTCAAACCTCTGGGGAAGAAAGAAAGGAGAAAAACAAGTGTCTTTTACTGGTTTGATAAATCAGACAGACAAATTTGAAGTTGTTTTAATATGGTGCTATACATTAAATCTGAATTGCCTGGAGGGATAAATTTAGGATTTACTTCTCCTGTTATGCCTTCTCTTGCCAAAGAAATTCTGGTATACATTTGCTGTAGGATACTCCTCTCTATAATCCTGATATACCAGGCTATACACAGACTCTTCTTAATTATTAGAAGACATCTGTAAATTAAAAAAATATATATTTTATTATATTACACTAGAGTTAAAGTATGTTTGATTTAATAGAAAAAGGCCTCAAATCATAAGATAGTTCAATGCTAGGTTATGCTTTAAGGTTTTCCTTTTCTATTTCAACCTCTCAGTTAAATTAGCAAGCTGACATTTTAGAATGTTTTTATACAGCTAAATAAAAAAGGGCAGGAAACTGTTCTCTGGCACTGGGGCAGACTGACCCTGACTAGTTCACATCTATGCTGCATAGGGATAGCTTGATTTTTAGAGTTATGTTTTGGAGAGAGCTGGGTGGACAAATCCCAGAAGCAATTAGATTAAGCTAACAAATGAGTGCTGAGGTTGATTGCCAATCCACTTCTCTTGCTGACTTTCGTTTAACAGTTCATACATTTCTTGGGTTGACAGGTTTTAGGTATCACTGAGATCTTCATAAAAAATAATTTATAATGGAAAAAATATTGTATTTTCTCTTACCCAGAAGGCTAGAGAGATTATAACATAAAGAACAATGTCTATCAGCTATCTCAATTTACAGTAAAATCACCCAATTTTTATTGACCTCTTTCCAGTTAAGATTTTCCTTCCCTCTTTTCATGGTAATGTGGTACTAGGACATCAGATAATAAGCAAAAAGTGTAGTCTCATCCTTCTCACTTCATCCAATTTCTGCCACTTTACTTTCCAAATTTCTTATTTTAAAAGTTAATCTTTATATAAGCATTTTCTTAGAATTATAGGATTTAGCAATCTTCAAAATTTCTTATTAAGCTTAGGCATGATATACCAGATGGTGAAATAAAGACATGAAATGCCTAGAATAAGTAACACAGCTCCTGTATGCACTGTGAGTTTTAGGAAGTTCTTTTTGGATATCTTGTTAAAGCTAGTTGTCATGCTATACAGACAGTATCATTTTTTAAAACAGGATGGAGTGTCTAATGGCATAATTTGGTTCTTCAGCTGTGCAATGACATTTAATCAGCAGTACTTCCCATAATAATGTCATAGAACTACATGTCTTAAATGCAATTACTAGTCTAAAACTCACTGCCGATCTAAAATATACAGGGTAGTTTAATTAGTTGATGTTCTGTGATCACAGATATTGGCAGCTTCCTGAGGCTAATATTACCTCTGTTTTCTAGTTCATCTCTGCATTCATCAGATTCATTTTTTGACTTTGAAATGGTTAGAAATAGTTATATAGGAAGTGAAATTAGTATAACATAAACCAGAGGTTTTCTCTTGTCTTATTCTGAATGGCATTTGAATGATTTTCATTTGAATCATATAAATATAAGAAGACAGGCAGAAGTTAGTGGATGGATGGTGCTGGAAATTCTCATACTAATCATGTTTTCTGTAAGAATATCTGCAATTATCTTAATATTCTAGGTTAAACATGATCAATTATTACAGATGATGAGAAAATAAATGGTCATGGAGCTCCTCCAAATAACTATATGCATGATTTTACCTTCAGCTGAGAGGTAAAATGTATTAGTATAAACCTTTAATGGTAATTTCAGTGTAACCTAAAACTATGCTTAAGAATGATTTTAACACCACAAGTTCAATTCCCGGAGACAAGTCATGGACCTCCATCCAAATGCATACATGACTTCCAGAAAATGAAATAGGTGTAGAAATGCAGATGCAAAAAGTATTTTTATTTATTTATTTATTTATTTATTTATTTATTCATTTATTTTGTGATAAGTTAACATTTACCAGTCATACAGCCATATTTTTTTTCCTTTATTTCACTTAGGTCATATATAAAGTAGCAGAGACATAAGAGATTATATAAAACCAGCAAAGATCACACAATAAAATTGTCTGAGCACTTTACTTGTATTGTGTGTCTGTAACAAGGGTTTGATATTAGGAGTGGGGAGTGTGGGTTAGGTTGGGCTCTGTTTAGGGATGGCTTGTGTGAAAAAAGGCCAGAGGCTGCCTTGTGCCAGCTCCTCAATGGACTCACCTCACACAAGAACTGAGTCAATCAGCAAAGCTGGTGGCACCTCTGTGAAAATATATTTGAGAAAAGGCAGAAAACACCA
>NW_010300035.1:4457-24878 GCF_000700745.2 Antrostomus carolinensis | reverse complement strand
CAGGAATGAAAAGGAGTGAGAGGCATTGATAGAAACACCAAGATCAAAAGGGGAGGAGGAGAAGGAGGAGCAGGAGCTCCAGGTGCCACAGTAGACATTCACCAAAGCCTGTGGAGGACCCCATTACAGAGCAGATGGATATTTTCCTGTAACCCGCTGGGGGAGCCCATGCCAGAGTAGAATAGGTAGAATAGGCACTGACACTGACATTGAAGTCAATGGATAGGGTAATGGAAACAAACAAATAAGCAAAGAAAACTCCAAATATTAAATATCATAATAACAATCATTATCCACTGTGCTTTGAATTTGTTTAAATTATACTCAGCAATTTTAGAGGCTGATGAATCTGGAAGCCTGGCAAAGGTGAAGCTGCCACAGCTCCATGTCCCCAGATCCAGTCAGTAGTGAGGCTGAGCATGTATTCCCAGTAGACATATGTGAGCGTATATGCTATAAGCACATATTTCCATGGCCAGCCATACAAGTTAACAGACAGAAATGCTTGCAAAAAAACAGATGACACAAATGGCCTAATCCTGTCCCCCTCTCTGGTTGTTCAGGATAAAGGTCCATTAGCAGGAAATATATGAATAAATTGTAGATCCCTCCAATAGCTGGCGTTAGACTATTTATCCACTATTTGACCCTGGATCCACGCACTGTATCCAGAAAAATAGTTAAAAATGGAATATTGCAAGAAGACAGGACAGACTGTACTGATCTAATGCAGAGTGTGGCCAGACAAGTGAGCTGTCTGACCCCTTTTTACATGCAACTGATCCCTTTTATCCCTTTATGCTTTTGTTTTCTCATATTTTTTCCTCCCTAAACCTCCATGATCCCTCCTTTTTCTCACCTTTGGTTCCTCCTCAAAACATCCCATAATAAGTCTTGTACAATCAAAAAATATTCTTTCTCTGTATCCCACAACAATGCAGTGACCTCCTCAGTGTGTAAGATGATCTGAAGAAGTGCTCCTGCTGGCTCATTGTGCTTGGTATCACTCAGCCTATGGAGCTGACATCCCCCTGGGATGCCCTGGGAGAGGTGAAGTTGAGGCTTGTACCCCTAATTACACTAATAAGAAAGTGATAGATGGACAAAATAGTATGTGAGGATGCTACATAATTTTGTGCAAAGACTTGCTCAAGACGGAAACTGGAAGAAACTGGACTTTTCATCAAACTCCTTCAGATATTTTGAGAAATTCCAGTCATATGTATTTCTAGAAATACCATGGCATTTTAATGGCAATTTTTTATTTATGTAGGCAAACTCATGCTAACCTTAGACTCAGATAGCCTAAGAGGAACTTCTTTAAAAATGATCCTGTATTGGGTCTGGCTGAGATGGAGTTAATTTTACCCATAGCAGTCCTCAGAGTGCTGTGTTTTGTATCAGTAGCTAGAAGGGTGTTGATAAGACACCAGTGTTTTGGTTAGTGCTGAGCAGTGCTAGCACAGCACCAAGGCTGTCTCTACAGCATTTCCCCCTCCACAGTAGGCCGGGGGGGTGGAGAAGGTCTTGGGAGGGGACACAGTCAGGATAGCTGACCCAAAATGACCAAAGGGATATTCCATACCATATGATGTCTGTTCAGAAATGAAAGCAAGGAGAACAGAGGGGGAAGGGAGGGCATTCATTATTTATGTTTGTCTTCCGGGTTAACTGCTACATGTATACTGAAGTCCTGCTTCCTGGGAGGTAGCCAAATATCGCCTGCTGATGGGAAGCAGAGAATAAATATTTTGTTCTTTTACTTCTGCACATGCAGCTTTGCTTTGTTTCTATCAAACTGCCTTTTGTCTCAACCCATGAGTTTGATGGTTTTGTTCCATCTTATTTCCTCCCCTCCCCATCCTGCTGAGGAGGCGGGTGATAGAGCAGCTTGATGGGCACCTGGTATTCAGGCAAGGTCAACCCACTACAGGTCAACACAACAAAAAATTCAATTTATTGCTTAACATCGACTTGCTTTCAACTTGCTCTTATTCAGTGAAGATCCAGGAACAGGTTTTAGTAAAAAAGTAGTGGCTTATAAGGTCACTTATCCATAATAAGAATACTAATAAAATACAGTCACATGTAGAGGAATATTATTTCAAAGGCTTCTAGAAATCTGAGGGAAATTTTGTTTAAATGTAAGCCCAGTTCAGGATCTACACTGATTTTTTTATTTTATTTTTTTTTTAATTATCAATGCAAGTGTGCATCTTTTTGCAGAGTAGGTTGATAAGTGCTGTGTGGGGTTTTTTATTATTTTTAGTTATTTTTTCTAAATCAATAGAAAGAAGACAATCACTTTCTAATGCCAAGCATCATCTTACAGGGTTAGTCAGGAAAAGAAATCGGATTTGTTATACATGGTAAAATCCATGATTAAACACTCTAGGAAGGGGAGGAATACATTACTGTTTTTATTGCTGAATGAGAAAAACAATTATTGGATGAATGCCTAATAGAAACAGTGATGGCTTTGGAGGAAATTCCTATCAGATACATTAAATTATATGACTGAAGAACAGATTTCGGGATGCTGTTGCTTAACAATAGTGCTAGCTCTAGCAATAGGGATTGTTCAGAGGAAACTTTTTTTATTTTTTTAATTTTATTTTTTTTTTTAGTTTGTTTGAACCACTCATGCCAAGTTTATGTTTGCCTATTTAAATTTTCTTTCAGCATTCAGACATCCTTACAGACCTCAGTGTTCTGTAGTGCCTTACTCAAGGGAATAATTCTGTGTCATTTCGTACTGCTTCATGATTGAAGTATTTAAACTTAAGTTTTATTTTGAAATGATCAGTTATATGTGGTGAAATATTCTGAGTGGTAGAAAATGGAGAGATGTTCCCATCTGATTTTAATTGGAAGGTAAATAAAATTACAATTATCCATAAGAAACATTTTGTAACTATTGGTTAGTTACATTGAATCAGTGTTTGAAAACCTGAGGCTTTCAAGGCAATGTATCTTCTATGAACATTTACATAAGCTTAATATGCCTTCTATAAATGTCATAGTTCTGATATACTAAAGGAGAGGAGGCTATGGCTAAGTAATTTAATGCTTGCCACTCCAATTGGTTGATTACTCCATGTCTGTTTTCCAAAAAGAATCAATAACGATGTAAACAACTAGTTTGTTTATATATTTGAAGCAAAAGATTTATATAGCATATGAAGTCTAGTTACAGACTTTCCTTATGGGAGCAGACCGAGTATCCCCTAAGGGAAGAAGGAGAATTTTTGGACTTATTGCAGCAAAGAGTTGTTCACTGGATACATAAACGCAGAACATGTCTCCAAACTGAGCAGGTAATGTGTCATCCACAGAAAGAAAACGACTTCTATTCTAATTAAGAAAGTGACATGAATGTCTCATACTCCAAGAGAAAATAGAGTTATTTCCAAGTGAAAAATTAAAGTGGTCTGGACTGTCCAGATATCTTACAAAGGACAGGTTGGCCACAATAGCTGACATATTCTGTCAAAACATTAGGTCATAAAGAGGTCTGAAATGTTGACTTCTCTCATCTGAGGAAAGAAAAAAGAGGATAAGGGAAAGCTGGATAAGGGACAGAAAGAGTTCAACTGTATCCTTAGTGGAAGTAGTACTTTTTAATTTATTGCTAGATATATGTTTATTTTGGGTGTTAGAAATAATAGTTGCTTTTCCACTTAACTGTACATATGTAAAGTATGATTTTTTTTTAATCCACCTAGTATTGTACTGCACATGTGTATATCCTAAATATCTGGGACACTATGAAAGTGCTTCAGTTTCTCAGCTCATCTTCCTTCTATCAAAACACTAGTAGACTGGGTTCACAACTTAGCTGTATGGCACAAGGGAAGGTTGCACTTGCAGGGTCAAGGAGGGGAAAAAATATTTTCCAGTGACTATTAGAGATATCAAAGATTCCTTTGTGTAAAATAAGAAATTGAGAATACAAATTTAAGCCTTGAGGGGTACAGTAGAGACATGTTATTAGACGTGTAGAATTTATTCCTTGAAGATATTAATGTGTGAGTGAATCTTGAGAGAAATGTTGAGTACTTTGTGTGCATTCACTGTGCTATTTCAGTTATATTTCTCTTTAAAGCATAAGGTTAAGATGCAAAAAAATGCCTTATAAAAATAAACTTAAATTGACTAACTTTAAGATTTTTGCAATGGGCAAAAACTGGAACACTGGAAGTTCCAGACAAACTTAAGGAAAAATTTCTTTACTATGAGGGTGACAAAGCTCTGGAATAAGGTGCCCAGAGAGGTTGTAGAGTCTCCATCTCTGGAGATGTTCAAAACCCACCTGGATGCTTTCTTGTGTAACCTGGTATAGGGGACCTGCTTTGGACTAGATGATCTCCTGAGGTCAATTCCAACGCCTACCATTCTGTGATTCTATGATTCTGTGATTATTATAATACCCAGTTGCTCTAATTTTAGTCTTATTTACAGAAATGTGTAAGGAAGATGCAGTAAATGTCAGTATGGTTTTTAGAAGTAGATAACAAATACTTCATGTTAGGACTAGACCGCTATGTCCTTTTTTTTTTTTTTTTCCCTATTTCTTTTCTACTCTGAAAAGTATTCTGGGCATTTTTTTTTTTTTTTTTTTAAGATGTACTACCAGAATTTTGTTTTTATTAAAAGCAGTGGTATGGAAGTAAATATTTTCTTTGTTTTCATCTCCATGTGTTAAGTATATGAATACTACAATACAAATAAATTTCCCTCTCTCCAAAATCCAATTAATCAGAACTGCTTTTAATAAATGCAATGGTCTGTTCATTCAAATGTTTTATTTTTACTAATTCTTCTGCTTGAAAATCACCACATCTGACTGTATTCTATTCTGTTTTCCCCATAGCACTCTCAATGGCATAAGATGTCAACATTCATTTTCTGAATAGAAGATAATTTATTATTGGTACGTATTATAACAGGCTACCATTACAGAACTTACCTAATTTACTACCAAACTGACATCTGTGGTTAATTGGAGACTGTGTAAGATTTTAATTAGAGGTTTTTTTCACCTATTCATCAAATTAATTTAGTTCGAGTGTAATCTGGGGGATATTTTAATTTTTTACATACAAGATATTTTTTGTGTGTATCTTTTACATTTAGTACATACTTTGAAACAAGCTTCTTAAGCTAGTGTTTTGGCATAAAATAGTTTTGTGGTGGAATTTTTTTTTTTTTTTGCAAAACACATGAATAATTTAATTTTTTTTTTTACAGAGAGACATAGAAATGTTTTAGATGCATGAGAACCATCTGAACTTTCCACACTTGTACACAATTCAGTTTTATAAGCAGGGGTATGAAAGGTAACACTGAAAAAAGGTTGAGTTTTGGTTTATTTGGTGGGCTTTTTTTTTTTTTTTTTTACATTTTCTCTCATTAACTGACTGTATTACAAACATCTGTACCAACATAAAAGGACATATACAAAATATTAACCATATGTGCTTGAATTATTAAGGACCGTGAAACAGTCCTATATCAGAACTGTTTGTGTTCTTTATCCACTGCAAAGTCAGGTATCTGTAACTTTTTTAGGAGATGCATTTCATGGATTGTTAATTATGTAATGCAGTTTGAAGAACAGATGCAATGAGAATGGGTGGAACTCCTTTTCTGCAAAAATCTGAACACCCTTGGGGTGTTCCATGGAATTAATTTCAAATTGAATCTTGCAAGTAAATGAGATAATTTCCCTACTTCTCTTGGTTATCAGAAAACTATTAACAAACTTTAGTTTTGTTAAAAGAAGTAATAATGGAGCTCCATTTCCACAACATTAATTTTTCAAGTCTTATTATATCATCAAATTATAAGAGCATGTAGACTTTCTTCACTTATCTCCATTCAGAACCCCTCACATTATTACATGCTAAAAAAAAAATTTTTAAAAAAATGTGTGAATAAGCTTTTATATAGCTGTGATTTGATGAGGAATTAGAAATCCATCTTCCAAGCTCTGTTTTTATAGTCAGTGAAGTTGATTTATAGCAAATAAGTCTTGTCATAGATCCACTGAACACTGAGGAGACATGCTGCAACCTAACTCTAACCTAGAGTTAGAGACCTAACTCTACGGATAGGAAAAAAAAATAAAAAAAATATGCAACGACCACAAAATAGTTCAGGAAAACTGGCACGTGGCTTTGTCAACTACATAATTGCTAACAAAGCCATCTACGTGTTTTCCCAACCTATCTTTTAAACTAGTGTTTTTCACTAAATTAGCTGCTTTCTTGCTTCCAGGATTCATTTTCTTTATCAGTTCCCATAATTTCAGCTTGAGCCTTGTAAAGAGATTAAAGAAGTTCTCTATTTTTCTATGCTACAGAATGGGAATACCACCAAGATTTGTAAAGTAACCTGAGTTACACTGGTTTGGAAACTAAGTATTAGTAGCATTGATAGTATCCTTAAGAACTGTTCTGCTGCCCTTACTAATTTTTATTTTCATTTTTGTTTAGATCTGGAAACTTTTCTAATGTTGTATGACATTGGGAGCTGTCCTTAAGTCACCACTTTTATCAAGTGCTCAGAAGTAGTGGAAAACAGCAGAACCAGTATCCACCTGTGCGTGCTGAAAGCTTGTATGTATTTCATTGATATGTGGCTGAAGAGGTTTGGTCAGGAGCAACAACAGGGTCTGACAGGATGACAAGTCTTTACATCCAAGCAAACATACTGAAGTCAGTATTTCATGTAATTGTTCCCAATACTTTGTTCAGTTCTTGATCATGAAGAATATCTAATCTAAAACAGATGTGTCTGGTATCAAGCAATTACAGTTTAAAAATACAACAATAGAATGAATGTTTTTAAATTATTACAGTTAGCTGTGGTTGTATGATTTGTTATAAATAATTTTTGGTCATAAATTCTAAAATTTTTGGTGAGTGAATTATGCACTAAAGCTTTCCTGTTCTCTGACTAGCTCTATAGTTAATCATATCTTACTCAGAGAATAATTTGCTTATTTTCTTGGAAACTCTGCTGTCACCAGTATAAATTATTTGCAAATCATTTTGTCACCACCTGACGATACTGCAAAGACAGATGTATAGTACCTTTCTACTATTTTTCAAATTTTGTCTACAAAAAGGGGAAGACATGACTTACTATAGCTAATTAATTTCACTGTTTCTAAAATCCTTAAAGGACCTGTCAATCCTGTAGTATCCAAGCTTAGTGTCTTTTGCATATATATATGACTATATATTTGCTAACTTCAGAGGCTAAGGAAAAAAAAACAACAAACAAGTTTTAAATTAATGGATTTTATGCCTGTGTTCCTTAATATGGCCTTCCTAAGCTCATGTAAAAACATTGAGGTGGTCAAGGAGTGGAGGAAAATCTCTTTAATTATGGATTACTGGATCATTAGTCCACTCCTGGGAGTACTAAAACTTTACATAGTCATATCAGAAAGCCTATGGAAGCTTTTGATTAGGCTGATTACTGTAATACAGATTTAGGTTAGACCCGGTTAATTCCTGCAATGTGAAATAGAATATTCTCTGAGAATTTTAAATCTTTTGTTTTAAAATTAAACATGTAAAATTTTCAGGCATTATTAGATATATCTAAATTCTGAAATAAAAGATCTGATAATCCACCATTCACAGCTTCAGTTGCTGCCTCTCGTACACATAAGCAAGCCTTTCAGTGAAATGAACCATGCCTGAACAACAGGATGAGATTATTGCAGCTGGGAGAAAAAAATCAACCAAGCAGGTGTTCGTGTCTGTGATTCTTATTAATATTTTATGTGATATTTCCACTGAAATACTAAAGATAGACTCTGGCACTTGTGAAATTTTGTATATGAATTTCCTCTTAAAACCGTTTATCTTTCTCTCCAACATTTTAATATAATGAATCAACAATAGTAGTCTGAGCTGCACTCTTTGCAGCTTCAACAAAAGTATCAACTAGATTTATATTGTATGTAACATAAATATGAATTGTACTGGTAAATTAAACTAAGAATTTATAACACAGTGAAGTGCTAGAAGAGATTTCCTGAATGAGACAACTTTGCCTTTAACAATATGGCATAAACAGCTGAAGTATATTCATTTTTTTTTTCTCTTGTACCAATGCATCCCATGTTTATCCTGCCAAGTATCATTGCTGGTGAACTCAGTAGAACAGCAACATCTGAAAGGAACATGTCAGAGTTAATATATATTAGCTGTATTCCCTAAAATCCATTGTTACAAAAAACTTGCAGCTTTTCAAAGATGTTTTTTTCATATTTAAACATTAATTTATCATACTGTCTGTTCTTTATTAATAAAAATAATAAAAGAACTTTTTTTTTTTTTTTTTTTAATCTGAAATATTGATGCAAGGAAACCAGAAATGGGACAAATGAAACAGATACTACTTACTGAATGCTTGCTCCTGGTAAAGTTTGGAATTTGCAAAGATTTACCCTTTGTAACCTCAGAGGGTTATGAACCAGAGGGAAAAAAAATATAAATGTTAGAGATATGTGAACTACTAGCTTTACATATATGGAGCTACACCATTTCTTTTCGAAGCAAGATGTAGGAATATATACCACATATTTTTTAAACGTGAACACATCTTCTGCACCTATGACAAAAAAGAGAAAATAACAGGGCTTTACTTAAAGACCTTATTGTTCATGAAAACAGTGTGAGCTTTTTTTTCTGCTTTTATTTTCCAGTTACTACCATATTGACACTGGCATCACCACTACCACTGCCAACAAAGAAGTTACAGAACCATGGTTCTCCTTTGCAGAATACACATTCTTTTGTTTTCATGACATCAAGATAAAGGCAGAAAAACTGAAAAATATGTCTAAATCTTTTTGTTTAAGCTTGAATCTAATTCCCCGCCTCAGGAGGTACTGAGCTCCTTGACTTCTTCAGATTCAGTTGGAGCTGAAAATGCTCAGCGTCTTCTTGAAGGCATTCAGGACAGAAACAGAGTAAGCTAACTTTAGATCTCTCTAATGCATACATCTGTGCTTGTCACTATAGGGTCCTTCTCTACTGTTGACAGAGAAAGACAGAGACTTCTTAAGAGCAATTAATCTGATTTATCATGGATCTCTGCTATAGGGTGAAATGAATTATGCCCTGATGTGCTTATTTCTCTGTTGACTACAAAAGGAATGTTGAGTGACTAGTTTAGGGAAATTTCACCAGTGTAATCCTGTATCTAGTATCTCAACAAAGAATAGAAAAGTGAGAAAGACACAAAAAGGCAAGGGCAATAAATTACAGTAAAATCTTGTGACTTATGATTGCACACAGCTCAGTCTATGTTATTCAGTAGAGTATAATGTTGAAATTAGTGGAGTACTGTTCAATGGAATATATTTTTGCATGACATGGGTCTGTCTCCAATGGCTGGACTTTGGTCAGTTCAGAGGAACTTGAGATACTAATCTGAACAACATTTGTTTGAGTCAATTACATTTATTCAACCAATCAATGACTTGGATTTCTATGATAGCACATTAGGGAAACAGGAAATAAACAAGCTTGATGGACAAGTACCACTTTAAAGTGTCAATGATTTCCATGTAAATTAAAATTATATAGCTGAAAGGGAAATAACTACTCTGGAGAAATATTTGTCAGTCTGCCTGCTTATTTCAGCTATTCAGACACCAAACAAGGGTGTCAAGGCTGTTTAGAATTACATCTACAACTTTTCTTTGATGCTGAGAGCTTGGGAATTAGTAAATACTGCTTAAGGGCTGGTCTTGGGACTTTGGGATGATGCTGAAAGCGATGAAGCTTGATAGTGCTGCAGCTGGGAAGGTGTAAAAGCTTGAACTTTCTAATTTAGCACTAAAAAGAATGCGATATCATTTATATCACAGCAATTCTTTTAGCTGATTCATTGCACATTTACATGGCCCTCAGGAGTAGTTCTTTTGCTTATCCCACTAGTCAGAGTAAGAAAAAACATAATTTTAACTGTTTTGATGATGGTAGAAACAAGGGACTAAATTGGAAAATTCCAATTATTGTGACTTTTAAAATCAGTAAATAAAAAGTAACTCTTTATTGTAAGTGTAAGAAAAGTGAGAAGAGAAATTAATATTAACTGTATGTAAAATTAACTGTAAGAAGGATACCAGTTTGTAAACAAGGACACTAGTTCAGATATAAGAAGAATTTTACTTTAAAAGTAAAACCATGTGAAGAGTAGTCACTAGGATGTTCTAATTTTAGTGCTATAAACTGTAGAATTTATGAGAACAAAACAAAGTGCAAATGAAGATGTAATGGGACTTTACTCTGTGTGTAACTTTAAGAAATGAGCATACTAGACAGAACAAATGCAAAACTTTTCTAGGTTTGGACTTGTCCTTCAGGACTGGTCAATTCAACAACTTTCAATTACTTGCTTGGTTGTAACAAACTCTTTTCTGGACTTTCCAGTTTTTTAGGAAAGTATTTTTCCGTAATTTCTGAAACTATACTTTCTCACAAGTCTCTCAAACTTTTCTATACTTTAGAATCCTTAGTATATCATCGTCTCCCATTTTTATTTTTCCACCTAATATTCACTATAAATTTTTTCTCCAGATGAACATACACATCTGCCTTTAGGACAGGAGCACTCTCCCCTCCCTCTGCTTCATGCAGAGTGCAGTAACCAGGACAATGCAAAGAGCACAGCCCACCTTCAATTCTGATGCTCAGTTGTGCTTTTTTAACAAAACAGAACATATAGTTCATGAAAAACTGCTGATGAACTAGTAGATAGCACTTTGTAGTAACCCCCAAAGAAGAGGAAAGCTGAATACATCTAGACTGGTGGCTGACAAAAGTTAGTACCCACATTTTGAGGTCAGGGTGAAAAACTGACATTAGGTGAATATGGAATAATCTTTTTCAGCATATGGACACCTCTTGAACTTTATATTTAGAAATTAATATGACTGAAACAATTAAGTCTAAACTGTTTTCCAAAAATTTATTTTAGCATTAACTGTTGTCATTCTTTTTACCACGGGCATCCATATGTAAAGCAGTATCTTTTTTTCCAACTTACTGAATCTGTGGCATCAGAAATATCCTGTTGTGGTGGGTTGACCCTGGCTGGACACCAGATGCCCACCGAAGTTGCTCTATCACTCCAACTCCTCAACTGGACAGGGGAGAGAAAATATAATGAAAGGCTTGTGGGTCAAGATAAGACAAAAAGAGCCTATTCACCAATTACCATCACAGGCAAAACAGGCTGGACTTTGAGAAAACTATGCTGTTACCAATCAAAATCAGAGGAGGATAATGAGCAATTAAACCAAATCTTAAAATATCTTCCGTCCACGCCTCTGTTCTTCCCAGGCTCAGCTTTTCTCCCGATTTTCTACCTTCTCCCCACGACTGGCACAGGGGGATAGGGAATAAGGGGTTTCAGTCAGTTCATCACACATTATTTCTGCTGCTTCTTCATCCTCAGGGGGAAAGACTCCTCACACTCTTCCCCTGAACCAGCATGGGGTCCCTCTCATAAGAGACAGTCCTCCATGAACTTCTCCAGCTTGAGTCATAGAATCATAGAATCATAGAATGGCTAGGGTTGGAAGGGACCCTAATGATCATCTAGTTCCAACCATGAATGACAGTTCATGAACTGTTCCAGCATGGATACTTTCCACCGTGTGCAGTCCTTCAGGAACAGACTGCTCCAGCTCAGGTCTCCCCTGGGGTCACAAGTCCTGCCAGAAACTTGCTCCAGTGTGGACTTTCCATGGAGTCATAGCCTCCTTTGGGCAACCACCTGCTCTGGCGTGGGGTGCTCCAAGGGTTACAGGTAGATATTTTTTCCACCATGGACCTCCATGGACTGCAGGGAGACAGCCTTCCTCAATATGGTCTTCACCACAGTCTGAAGGGGAATCTCTGCTTCATCACCTGAAGCACCTCCTCCCCCTCCTTCTTCCCTGACCTTGGCATCTGCAGGAGTTGTTTCTCTCACACTCCTATCTCCAGCTGCAAAATGCACAGGTTTTTTTTCCCCTTCCCCCTCTTAATGATATTATCACAGAAGCGTTACCATTGTTACTGATTGGCTTAGCCTTGGCTGGTGACAGCTCCATCTTGGATACCACTGGCATTGGCTCTGTTGGACATCAGAGAAACTTCTGGCTGCTTCTCACAGAAGCCACCTCTATGTCCCATCCTCTGCTACCAAAACCCAGCCATGCGAACCCAATACACCTGCAAGAAATCAGTTCTGAAATGCAATTATTCCTGATATGGTAAAAGTGGTTCCTTTTATCTGTTTGGAAGTAATTTAGTTTCATTAATTGTTCCTTTGTTTATGTTATTCCTTTGTTTATGTGGTATTAGAGAGGGAGTTTCTCAGAGGGAGACTAGAATCCCCAGACACTTTTTCTACAGCATTTATTATTTTATATATATGTATTGTACACCTTTCTTGCATTTCCTTACTAAGAAAAATACCATTCTTTTCTGTTTCTTATGTGAGAATGTCCTGATATCCCAATATTTTTGTTTTCCACCTCTGATTCTGCGGTATCTTTTTTTTTTTCCCCCCCCCCCTTTAGTTTAATTGTAAAAAAAAAAATCTGATTTTGCGGTTTCTTTTTTTTTTTCCCCCCCCCCTTAAGTTCAAATGTAAAGACAATAAGAAAAGTTATCTGACACCAAAACCCCCTAGGTTCATAACTTGAAAGAGTATCAGTAGACTGGCATGTGCAATTACTTTTTTTTTTTTTTAATGTTTATTTTAACTCTTACTCTGCTAATTCCTTAATCAACCATTTCTAGAAGCAGGAAGATAAACCTACTGAACACTAGCAAGACCTTCATGAACTATTGTGGAGTCTGTAATGAATTAAAAGCTCATTTTTAGAAATGCCCAAATGATCTATAAAGAAGCAAAGTGAGACGCACTAAATAGTGATATAAAAACTACAGTGAATATAAATGGAATGATAGATGGTGAGGCACAATTTTATTGTAATGTTTTTAATTATGTTGCTTCAAGCAACAAAACTTATTGTAATTGCTATTCACAGCTGACTAAGTAATGAAAAGGTTTTGTCAAAAAAGGTATTGTCAAAAAGCATATTAATGGAAAAATGCAGTTTAAGTGAAAATGGTCAGATATTTTGTAAAAAAGTTGCATGGGGAATATTTCCATCAGGTATGAGAAAAAGACTAACAATATCAAAAAGAAGATTTATTAATCTTTAGATTGATCAATATTTTTTTACAGATGCTTCAAAACAGCAGTTACCATAACTTTGGTCAATGAGTTTATTCCCACTGATGTAAAAGGTAAAGATTCTGTTGCACCCAAAGAGTAGTAATTGTTCCTGAATTTCAAGTATTTGTTTTTATACTGGACCACTTCAGCAACAGAACATGTAAAATAGTAGTTGAGATAGAAAATTAACTGATAAATTTTGGTTTGAGGAACCCTCTTAGATACTATTTCAATCTTAAAACTTTGTACAGAATAATTATTAACAAGACTGCAAAATCCACAGCTTTTTTACTTCCCGTTTGCTTTCCCTCATTCACAGTCCATGTGTATTTTGTCTTATTTTGTTGCACTTTCTGATACAGCTTTGAACTTGACTTCCTTTTTTTTTTTTTCTTTTTCTTCTTCTTATATTAAAAAAAAAAAATAAATGAAACATGAAACATGGTTAGAAGCAGAATGTCCCAGTTTCCTTGTTATTGCTTAGTCTTCTGGAATTCCTTCCATGTAACTTTTGCCAAGATTATTCTTTGCATATTTAAAGTTTTTTGTTACTGTATATTTTGGCCACAAATTTTCCATTTAAACTGATGTACATTTACTCTTGCATACACAACCTCATTTTCTGGAGATTTAGTGATCATTCAAGGATAATTATTGTTACACTTAGTCTGCTTATTCTTGCAATTTTCTGAAAAAACAAAACAAAACAAAGCCACCCAAAGAAGTACTCTTATTTTTTCCAGTTTTTCATGTAAATGATTATAGGATAGCAATCTTGCATTCACAGATTTTCATCCTGTATTTGAGAAAGTCGCATTCTCAGGATTAACAAAAGATTATTTTGTTAATTATTTTTGTCACAATTATACCTTTGATCTCTTTGTTATTTTGCCAGGCATTTGACATGTTCCAGTTGCAAGCTGTTCTGATTGAGGTAGAGGAGAAAAATACAGAAAAGAAGCATAAAATTTTCTACTAAAAATTTATTCCTTATTTACTTGTCATTGTGCTCAAATTCAGGAAAAATAAAACCAAACAACAAACCTTGGTTGTGAATACCAACTGAAGGCAAACACGAACAGCTCACAAACAAGTAAATCGGAAACTGTTTTTGAAGTGCGGAGGGAACTTTTCCAGATCCTGTTTTATGCAACCTAATTTAACTCATGCATTGCATATGTATTCACTGTACTCTTGGACTATATTGAAAGGCTGCATTTCTGCCAGGAGCTTTGTGATGACTATTCTGATGCTTAGGTCCTACAGTGGTCTAACACACCATACTCGCTTTTATTGTCAAATGTTCAAAAGAAGTATAACTGCAGTCTTTTCCTTTCCATGCTACATCTCACATTGTTATTACAAAACATTCTATTATTCTCTTTAATTCTCTGATCCAGATTAACACAATTAACACTTTAAAACACAGGAAAAGTAAAATATAAAATATTCAACTATTGTAAAAAAATACATTTTTGGTAGTAGTCAGTGTTCTGGTAGGTTGAAATATTTGTTAGGTATATGATAAATGACTTAAATACAAAACAACTTTCAGGTTTTAAATAAGCCTTTCCTTTTTCCCAGACAGTTTATACGGTACTCATACTATCTATATTCATCTATACAAAGAGAGTATGCCATTTTCTTTTATATCATGCTTTAAACCTGGTACATTTTTCCTCAACAAACAAACAAACAAATAAATAAATAAAAATTGGCCTGACTTTATCTACATCTTGAAGTTCTTCTGACAGGAAATTTTCTTTATGGATGAAAGAAAAGCAGTTTCTGAAGAAGCATCTGAATCTATGCATCAGCATGAGCACACTAAGTCTAATGTGAAACAGAATTAAAGTTGCAAAGACCAGTTTCAGGTTGTGTCTGTTTTTTTTTCAAATATGATTCTTTCAGTGAGGCACTATCTCACATAATTTCATTTTCTGAACACTGACATAACTACAAAACCAACATCAGATATGTTCAAACTTCTGCATAAAATCTGTTCTACACCAAACTTAAAGTGAATGCAAACTGTTTGCAATGGTGTACATTTTGTACATTGTTACAGTGTTTTAAACAATGTTAATCCTTCTTATGCTGCTGTATGTGTCAGGTTTTATCACTGTCCAAAGAATGCAACTGGAATTAGGAAGCATGTGCAGCACAGGAAGATCTCAGAGAAAGGCTCCATATCAGATAAAAAATAAGTAATTTTTATATCACAGACATAAGAGGACATAGGATACCACTACTTTGAGCAGCCGATAGGTGCTGTGAATTTCTAATTTTCACCAGTAGATTACGTGTTCTTTTTTCTGTTCTTTCACACTAATTATTTTTCCAGATTATTTTCCTGCTCTTACAGTTAGAATACCTAATGGCAGTTACCAATTCTTTCTTTTTGAGAATGTCTTCACCTTTTCCCAGACTATTTTTCAGCTTTTCAAATGATAAGTTATCACTACCTTTTTTTGTTTTTACAGTTCTTGATAGTATCTCAGGATGTGTCCTTTCTAGATGCTCAGTTGTACTCCAGAGATATCAGTTGCAATTCTTGAGGATGCTTCTGGTTCATGGGTCTAGTTCCCAGGCTCAAAATTCTCAGGCTGGCAAGCATTTTCTCTGTCAGTATTTTCAACAGACATTTTATGCAGTTCAGTAATTTTTCACTTCTAACCATGCCACCATTATGACTGCCCACATAGCAGCTGTAAACAACTAAACACAGGACCTTTCTACAACAAAACTTATTGATATAGGCTAGGAGATGATGTGCTGGAAAGCAGCCCTGAGGAAAAGGGCTTGGAGGTATTAGTGGATGAAAAGCTGGACATGAGCCATCAGTGTGCATCTGCAGCTCAGAAGGCAAACCATAATTCAAGGTTCACGCAAGCATGCCCAGCAGGTCAAGGGAGGTGATTCTGCCCCTCTACTCCATGTGGGTGAAACCTCACCTGGAGTACTGCATTCAGCTTTGGAGCCCTCAACACAAGAAGGATGTGTACCTGTTGGAGTGTGTCCAGAGGAGGGCCACAAAAATGATCAAAGGTCTGGAGCACCTCTCATATGAATACAGGCTGAGAGAGTTGGGGTTGTTCAGCCTGGAGAAGAGAAGGCTCTGGGGGGACCTTACAGCAGCCTTCCAGGACTTGAAAGGTGCCTGTAAGAAAGCTGGCAAAGAACTGTTCACAAGGGCATGTAGCAATAGGATGAGGGTGACCTGGTTTTTAGCTGAAGCAGAGTTGGGTTTCTTTTTAGTAGTTACAATAGTGCTGCATTTTGCTTTCAGCCTGGGACTTGTTATGAGAGAAACACAGAACACACCAGTGTTTGCATTTTTATCACTGGAAGTGAAGGCCTTTGTGTTCTGTTAGTTTACAAGCACAAGATGTCAGGGGGCAAGGAATATTTAAATTAATAAGCTAAATTGACATTTAGATATGCCAATGGGATATTCCATATCATATCATGTCATTTCTAGTATGTTAGTGAGGGTCTCTTCCTGTTTTGGCTCTCTCCGGCTTTCGCTTGGGCTCTCGCTCTTGCGGGATGGTGGTTTCGGTTCGGGATTGTCGCTCCTCTGGGGTCATTATCCGGGAATGGGCCAGGCTTGGTTGGCGGGTGGAGAACAGCTGCACTGTGTATCACTTATTTGTATATTTTGTTACTGGTATAATTATCACTGCAATTTTAATATTAGTATTGTTTCAAGTTTTCTTTTATTCCTATTATTAAACTGTTCTTATGTCAACCTACAAGCTTCCATATCCTTGCCCCTCAATCCTCTCACTTATCCCCTGGGGGTAGGGGGGAAGTGTGTGAATGGCTGTGTTGGCTGCTAGCCAAGGGTAACCCAGTGGAACTATCACAGAGGAGTAATGGTTTTAAACTAGAAAAGGGTTGATTCAGGTTGGATATAAGGAAAAAGTTCTTCAGTATGAGGGTAGTGGATCACTGATACTGTTTGACCAGAGAGGCAGTGGAAGCTCAACCCCTGGAGATGTTCAAGGTTGGGCTTGATGGGGACCTGAGCAACTTGTTCTAATAAAGACGACCCTGTTTACTGCGGGGGTGTTGGACTAGATTACCTTTGAAGGTCCCTTTCAATCCAATACATTCCATGATTCTACGATTCTACGAAAATAAAGAGCACCACTTAAGACCAAACAGTGTCCTTTTCCACATTGCTTTCAAAGCATGTGGAGTTCTTCACTAACAAGAGATTGTAATATGCTTCATTCAATAAAATTAAAATAAATTGTGTAACAAGTGTGTCAGATATGTACATAAGAGCTATTTCAGTTCCTCCTGTAAGAGGAACTGCTTCCCAGCTCCTGAGTCCATAGCTTAGCTTGGCATTTTTCTCATATTTATACTATGTACCATAGACGAAATCAGCTCTTATGCTATCGTATCCTATACTCACTGAGAAGAAAAACTGATTAGTTTTCCAGGAAGTAGTGGCTGAAGTCACATTCCTATTTGGTATAGAGTATTGGGACCCTAGAAAAAGCCAGGGGGAATTTCTGCCCGTCCCCCCCCGCCCCCCTTCCTCGTTTTAAGTAACATCATGAAGTGCCTGACAATGCACTTGAAATATGCTTAGCAGTGATAGATTGTTAGGTATTGCAAAAGATGACAAAAAGTAAAAATTAGATCATAAAAATGTGGAGAAGTGTATGTTGAAATGTGATCATAATCCATGCAGTGATCTCTGCATGCTAGAATAATATACATATGAAATAATAATGAGGGCTAGATATATAAAAGCTATGAAAAATCCACTTACATTTCTTTTGATAAAGACAGAGAAAGAGGCCTTGAGATTTCTTTTATTTAACTGTAATAAATAACTTTAAGTATATGCCAGGTTTAACAATAAAGGTATTAAATTTCTCCTATGGGTAGCATTGTTCAATAATAATCTTCCAAGGAGTATCTTTTACTATCTTAGTGTCTGTTAAAGTTAAGATATTTGGCTAGATAAACTATGGTCTGATCCATTATTGCAATTCTTATGTTCCTATGGCTTTTTATTTCCTCAGTAACAATTACTTCTAACTGAATAATGCAATTTAATGCCTACTTCCCTTGGTATTTGGAATGAATAATACTCAGTATAACAGGTGAGTCTTACAAAGACCCTTTACTTCTGAGTAGTGAAATGATGCACTGACATTTTTAGTAGTGAATAGATTTCACGACTGATGTGTTAATAGTATTTAAATGAAGAAAAGTCTGGTTGTACATCTACAAAAAGCTTCTGAACATGAGATAAGTCTTTCCAGTATA
Source organism: Antrostomus carolinensis (assembly GCF_000700745.2). Taxonomy (NCBI): domain Eukaryota; kingdom Metazoa; phylum Chordata; class Aves; order Caprimulgiformes; family Caprimulgidae; genus Antrostomus; species Antrostomus carolinensis. The sequence continues at coordinate 6,323 of NW_010300035.1, read as the reverse complement.
ACGACTTATTTATTTTTAAGATTATATATTGTTAAAATTTATGATTTAGGCTCAAGTTTTGTTGTTTTTTGTTGTTTTTTGATTTATTTAAAAATTCTGTGTCAAAGTTGATATTTATGCATATAAATAGATTGATATTTTAAAAGTACTGGGCATATGAAGGTACCAATAAAAGTTCAAAATCTTAGCTGTCTCACAAGGCATACATTTTTGTGAGTTTTGTAAACACGTTAGTGCATAACATGTAAGATTTTATGGATAACTATTTGGTCATGGTCCTATCTGCTTCCAAAAGGTTGTGCTGCTTCATTAAATGGTAACATCACTATATTTCTGAACCATGCAACACAGTACCCCGTGTTATGAGGATATTAGGCCTAGAAGTTCAAAAGCTCACAATTAAATAAATTTTCTCATGCAGACCTCCTGTGGGATCTTGGACTAATCATTTTGGGGACTAAGCACAGATAATATAAAGAAGACAAAAAAATATTATTTTCTCCCTGATTTACCCTCATACCAACAATGTATAAAATTAATAGTGTTGCTCTACATATAAAACTTCAACATCATCTATGTTAGAATAAGACACAGTTTCTACGGAGCCAACAAAAAATGGCAGAAGCACTGAGATAAGACACTGTGAACAGCTTCTTCTTAAGTCTTTGTTGTTAATATTTACTTCTTGATCTCTGCAAGCAAGTTTCATGCCTAGGTTTCAAATGCTCCTTTTAGACATTGCATGCCTCAGTTCTCCAACAGCAATGTATATGACTTCCTAGGTAATACGTGTTATAAGAATAATTTAATTTAAAAATTATGAAACATTTATTTACCAGAGGGAGCTCTATCAATATCTCTACTAGAGATTACAATTAGCGATTTGGAGTGCATTAAAAAGAGCATGGCCAGCAGGTTGAGGGAGCTTCTCCTCCCTCTCTACTCTGCCCTGGTGGGGCCACATCTGGAATACTGCATCCAGTTCTGGGCTCCTCAGTTCAAGAAAGACAGGGATATTCTGAAGAGAGTCCAGCAGAAGGCCACAAAGATGATTAGGGGCCTGCAGCATCTCTCATATGAGGAGAGGCTGAGAGAACTCGGACTTGTCAGCCTGGAGAAGAGAAAACTGAGAGGGGATCTTATCAATGTCTATAAATACCTGAAGTGTGGGGGCCAAATGGATGGGGCTGGGCTTTTTTCAGTAGTACCCTGTTACAGGACAAGGGGCAATGGGCAAAAACTGGAACGCCAGAAGTTCCACACAAAACTAAGGAAAAACTTCTTTACTGTGAGGGTGACAGAGCTCTGGAATAAGCTGCCCAGAGAAGTTGGGGAGCCTCCATCTCTGGAGGTGTTCAAAAACTGCCTGGATGCTTTCCTGTGTAACCTGTTGTAGGGAACCTGCTTTGGCAGGGAGGTTGGACTAGATGATCTCCCGAGGTCACTTCCAACCCCTGTGATTCTATGATTCCGTAATTCAGACAGGTCACTAAATTAAATTCAAGCATTAGCTTTCTTCTGTCTGTTATATGAGACATATTTAAATTCAGAAATGTAGAAGGTATAGCTAATACTAATCCCCTAAACTACTCAGCATCACAAAATTAAATTAAGTCTTTTCAGAAGCAAAGTACTTAAATCAAAGCCCTTATATCATGGCATTGTAGCATAACTTGCTTCTTAGCAGAATATCTCTGATAAAATGTTTGGGATTTTATTTAAAAAAATAAATCAGTAAATATAGATCACGGCTATTATTACCCATGCATGTAAAGTATGACTGTTTACATTTATAAAAACAACTGTGGTGGAATGAATAAATCTGCAGTCCAGCAATAATACAAGTAGTAATTCATACCAGTATCA
>NW_010300035.1:0-4412 GCF_000700745.2 Antrostomus carolinensis | reverse complement strand
TAGGGAAATACACATTACAAAATATATGTCTTGAACCTCAGCAAATAGGAATGCACCTTTAATTTTACTTATGGACTAATTTCTAAAAATGATCACAATGAATATACCTCTAAATGTATGACACAACCAATAAAAGTTATGCTAAAATATGCTAAACTTGCTTGCACAGACTTAAAATTATTCAAGGCAGTATTTTTGTAAAACTAAAACAAAACAGGGGTTGTCAGTCATGTGTTCATTTACTTATAATTTGTATGAATTATTTAGCTCAAGGTATTAGGACAATCTTTGGTGCCAGACAGCTGGCTAAAATATTAACATTACCTGAGTCATTATTTGTGTCAGAAAGGACTACTATCTGAGGTAATGAAGACCAAAACAATTTTTTGTTTGTTTTATATTATTTCAAAGAAGTATTATTCTTCTAAAAATACTTAAATGTATGGAAATGCAAAGATTGTAAAATTAAATTACACTACTAGAGGGACCTTTAATAATACCATCAGTGTGAAAAATAATTTGGTTTATAACAGCCTTTATGACCCAAACTCTCTTTTCATGCATGACCAGCTCTGTTCAATAGAATTACAATTTTGATTTTAATAAAAAATTTGTCATACAGATCTTTCTGTTACTTTTGATCTAAAAATAAATATACTTTTAATACTGTTATTACAGCAAAAATATTCAGTCATACTTTTTTCTATTATGTTAAACAAAAGAAGAAAAAGACCTTTAAACTTTCTTAAAACCACCATCTAAGTTATTCCTCATATTTGCTACCTTTTCATCCCCACCCAGAGGAAAAAAAAAAACAAAAACCAAACTATTTTCCACTGAAAAATTATACAAACATTGCTCAGATACTTTCTTATTAATACAACAATCAAACAGCAGTTCTGACATGGTGGATGCCATTTTCCATGCCCTTTTTTATTTTTGTATTTTTTAATATATTTTAATTAATATATGTGTGTCTAAATTTTATCTGAATGTTTATTTATCTTCTGAATCCTCTCAGAAAAAACAGCAGAAACCTAATGCTAAACGAAAACATGTTTTGTTCTAGAGATAATATTTTATTAATTCAGAAATCAAAAACAAAGTTAAACAATCCAAGTCATCTCTTCCCAAGACTAACTGTTTCAAAATTTGTCAGAAATGCTTTAGGGAAAAATGTTTCTGGCTAATTGAAATATTTCATTTTGATTTTAGATATCATATTCATATCTCTAAATATGTCTTCAATTATTACTTTAAGCTTTCTCTATTCCTATTTTCATAGAATCACAGAATGGTTTGGGTTGGAAGGGACCTTAGAGATCATCTAGTTCCAACCCCCCTGCCATCAGCAGGGACACCTTCCACTAGACCAGGTTGCTCAAAGCCTCATCCAGCCTGGCCTTAAACACTTCCAGGGAGGGGGCATTCACAACTTCTTTGGACAACCTGTTCCAGTGTCTGATCACCCTCACAGTGAAGAACTTCTTCCTAATATCTAATCTAAACCTATTCTCTTTCAGCTTAAAGCCATTGCCCCTTGTTTTCTCATTAACTGCCCTTATGAAAAGTTCTTCCCCAGCTTTTTTGTAGGACCCCTTCAGGTATTAGAAGGCCGCTATAAGATCTCTCCTGAGCCTTCTCTTTTCCAGGCTGAACAGCCCCAACTCTCTCAGTCTGTCCTCATAGGAGAGGTGCTCCAGCCCTCGGATCATCCTGGTGGCCCTCCTCTGGACTTGTTCTAGCTGCTCCGGGTCTCTCTTGTGATGGGGCCTTACGAGAGCAGAGAAGAGGGGCAGAATCACCTCCCTCGACTTGCTGGCCCAGGATATGGTTGGCCTTCTGGACTGCAAGCGTACGTTGCTGACTCATGTTCTGCTTCTCATTCATCACCACTCTCAAGTCCTTCTCTTCAGAGATGGTCTCAAGCCATTCATCACCAAGCCTGCGTTTGTGCTTGGGGTTGCCAACATTTTTATTGTGTTCTAATATTTCAGACTCTTCAGGGTTTCTGTTTTTTGAGGTTGTTTTTTTTTTTCCCAATTTATAGGATTTTTTTCCATGCATATTTTTAAATGAACAGTTGGGTTTTAAACAAAAAAAAAAAAAAAATTAAGATGACTCTCAAAATGTTTGCAAACAAATATTCAGTTTCACTGAAATAACCATAGTTTTGTAAAATATAAAAACAAACAAACAAACAAACAAAACTCCACTCCAAAACAGAACAAAGTATAACAAAGTAGTAAGACTATGTAAAAAGATACTTTGGCTAGCTAAAATTTTCTTATAGAATCATGTTATATTAAATAACATTCAATTAATTAGATACCAGATGTGCTTATTCTTGTGCTTGTTACTGAATAATTAACTTCTCTATCTCTTTTTGTATCTTTGACCCAACTATTTTAGAGACATAATAAAATGTGATAGTATTCTAAGTCAATAAGGATTTATTAAACAGATTCTGAAAGCAGTAAGTATGCAAAAAAATACATTTTGTAAGAAAATGCTTACTGTTGTAGGAAATAAAAATATTTAATGGATAAGATAATCCAAACATGGGACAGGATTGCCTTTTCAGTATTGTTTTACAGAAGAAAGGTCAAAGAATACATTAATGAATGTAATGCTATGAGAGCTTTCCATATGCTGTGCAGATAGTAGCAGGGAAAGGGAAGGGAAAGGAAGGGAAAGGGAAGGGAAGGGAAGGGAAGGGAAGGGAAGGGAAGGGAACTTTAAACATACTTAAAATTAAAAATTACTTAATTTTTATTACTTTAAATTTAGATATTTTCTTAGTTACAGTCCTGATCAATGGCAATGCTAAAATGTCAATAGAATCATAGAATCATAGAATGTTCTGAGTTGGAAGGGACCCCCAGGGACCATTAAATCCAACTTTTATCCTAGCATAGGACAATATCAAGATTCAGACCAGGTGTTTTCCAAATGCTTCTTGAATATTGTCAGGCTTGGTGCCATGAGTACCTCCCTGATGATCTGTATATACAAACAGTCAATAACTTCTGCACCAAGACCAATGACTTCAAATGTGTGATAGTTTCACTGGGCTAGCCCTTGACTAACAGCCAACACAGCCATACACCCACTTGCCCCCCACCCCCAGGGAACAGGGGAGAGGATTGGGGGGCAAGGATAAGGAGGCTTGTAGGTTGAGATAAGAACAGTTTAATAACAGAAAGAAAACTTAAAATCATATTAATATTAAAATAATAGTGATAATGATAACAGTAACAAAATATGCAAGTGAATGACACCCAATGTTATAGCTCACCCTCCTCCTGACCGAGCCCGGCCTGTTCCCAGATAACGATCCCAGAGTAACAACAATCCCGAACTGAAACCACAATCCTGGAAGAGCGAGAGCCCGAGCGAAAAGCCAGAGAGAGCTAAAAGAGGAAGAGACCCTCACTAATATACTGGACATGACGTGATATGATATGGAATACCCCATTGGCATATCTAATTGTCAATTTAGTTTATTAATTTAAATATTCTTCACCCCCTTTAAATCTTGTTCCTGTGGACTAACAGATCACAAAGTCCTTCACTTCCAGTGTCAAAAATGTAAACATTGGTATGTTATCAGTGTATCCCTCATAACAAGTCCCAGGCTGAAAGCAAAAATCAACACAATTCTAGCTACTGAAAAAGAAACCCAGCTCTCTTTCAGCTAAAAACCAGGACAAAATGCCAAGGACTGTTTTATTGAATTTAAGCTAGAAGACAGAGAATTCCCTCTAGCTTAAAACCCATCAGTTTATGAACCTGTGGTTGAACTTATGCAGATCTTGGAGAAAGGGAAAACAAACCTACCATCAGCTTCTCCATGAAGAGCAAATTTCAGGGATTATATATGAGTTTTATTAATTGGACAACCAGTTCATGTTGCATTATCTGTCCCCTCAAGTTACTATATAGTTGTTATCTTTATTACAAACTTGAGCTATGAAAAATATGGAATGGGGGGAAAGGATTATGTCTCTAATCCTTTGAATAGCTGCAGGGAAGTATTCAAGGTATTTTTGAGTACACACAAAGAAACCATCCATTTAAATGTTGACTGATAAAGAAATACTCCGTGTTTGAAACACATAATTATAATGCTTTCTGTTGATGTAATCTTATCACAGAAAACCTCAAGTGTCTGAAAATGCATTCCAGTGACTAAAAAGAATAAAATTCTGATAAGAAGGCTCAGGTTCTTTTCATAACTAAATTCAATAAAAAAACTGATTTTCAATTTTACATTCCATGGAAATAGAATGTGAAATACCAGGGGAAAATGTGAATATCAGGGGATTTAATAAGAATTATCATGAACTTTATATAAAAAAACCCCACAGAATTCCTCTAGTCTTTATATATATATATATATATATAAAATA
>NW_010300034.1:68845-70261 GCF_000700745.2 Antrostomus carolinensis | reverse complement strand
CCCCAACATTCTGTGATTCTGTGAAATACAACTCCTCCTGCTAAACTTTACGAAGAGCAAGCTTATCATAGCATAAGAACATTAAATTATATTTCAGCATAAATTCTCAAGATTTATTTTGGGTTGTTTCAGCTAATATATTATGTATTGTGTTGCAACTTGGAAATCAAATTAATTGCTCTATGTGCAAGTCTACAACTGTTAAAAAAAACTGCCATCACCTTCAGCTGGTCTGTTAAAATGACACTGCATGGCAATGGTTTCTTTAACACACAGCACTTAATTGAACTGCAATTTAAATAGCTCCTAAAAAGCCAAATTCATCACTGTTAACTACATACCACTGACATTCTTACTAAAGAACTGACATTTTCAAATAGTGAGCCTAGGGAAACATCTTGTCATTAAAATGGCACTCTTTGTGCATCAGTTATTTTAGATTATAGTAAATACCAGGGCTGATCTTACTAATACCCACTGTAAAAGGATCAAAGTATTTACGTAAATTTCAACATTATCCATGGTCAATACTGGCTTACAGTATTTTCCTGAATTAAAATAATCAACAGTTTAAAATTTCACTTTTAATAATTATATACCTATAAAACATAATGAGATGCAGAGTTATGCTAAACTCTTTCAACTCTTTTTTTTTTTTTTTTTTTTTTTTTTTCCCCCTGAAAAGAATTTTCATTTTGTACACAGAATGGAAGGAAGGAATCAATCTAGAAGAAACAGGGACACAGAAATAAGAATAAGGAGGTAAGGCTAGGCTGGATGAGGCTTTGAGCAACCTGTTGTAGTAGAAGGTGTCCCTGCTGATGGCAACAGGGTTAGAACTAGATGATCTTTAAGGTCCCTTCCATCCCAAACCATTCTATGATTCATCTTCCAATCCTGTAGCTATTTCTTTGCTCTGCTTGGCTCTGCTTTTCTTTCTTTGTCTGCCTTACACAGTCAAGCACATGATTTGTGAGTAGTTCAGATAAGGGATTCTTATCTTGTGTTTGTACTGATTATAGTTTTTTTGTGATCTTTTTCTCCCTCTTTTACATAACTTTTTAAATTCTGTGGGATATGGAAGAGATTTGGGGGCTTTAATTTATGCTATGGATTATTTTATTCTTTTTTTATTTTTTTTTTTCAGTAATTGCTTAGTTTACTCACTGTATTTGTTACTTCTCAAGACAAACTACAACTAACCAGCATCATTAAGCTCTCTATTCTGGCTTGAAAACTCCCTTGAATTATGCCTTTGGTTTGGTTCCTATCAATCCAATGAATATGCTCTATACAAGGTTAAATTCTTCATACATTCAAATCTTTAACTTGTTTTTGAAGTGCCAATGTAAAATGCAGTTTTCTTAATGTTACTCACCTGTTAATTCAGTTTACATATTACAGTACTGGAACTGA
>NW_010300034.1:41359-68829 GCF_000700745.2 Antrostomus carolinensis | reverse complement strand
TCCTGCTTTCTGAATATGAAATATGAAATGCATGATTATGCATTGTTCAGAATAAATCTAGGATCAACTGATGTTTTGTATAACATCACTGTGTTTTCTGCAGCCAAATTACCTGTTGCTATATGACATATTCCTTCAACTAGTTGTCTTTGGTAATCTTCTTTGTCCATACAGAAACCACCCAGCCTCATTTCCTCATCCTCAAATCCCAGCCTCATTTCCTCGTCTTCATATATTCTTTGAAATCCCATTTATCCACCTAATCTCTCTAGTACTATTTTTCAGTCTGGGAACTCACTGGAATGACTATCTTATCCTTCTACAAGAAAGGGGCAAAATTCAGTTTGTTTACATAAAAGATGAGAAGCTCTGAGGTACCTGTGATACACAGAGTATCAGATCATAGTATACTACTGACGAAGCACTACTAGACTAAGGTATCAAAATTATCACATGGTGATGTTACTGCTTCTCACTATTTTTTAAAAAGTCATAGAAAATGGAGACATTGTCAGCTCTGTTCTGCTCTTGTAATTCGTTAAAGAAGATTCCTGGCTGGACCAGCACTGTTGCTGTTCTCACATCAAGTGTTAACAGCACTCAGAAAAACTGAGAAACCTCTTTGTGAAAGCAGGAGTCCCCTTGTTCCCTAAATGAGTGAAAGTGAAAGCTGGGAGCTTGTTCTCAGAATACCAGTTTTATGCTCTCTAACATGACTGTATCTTCCTAGTTTTGCTTTGTCTCTTGTATTTGGCACAGCACTAAAAGTAGATGATCTTGTCTCAACTCAGTGATTAACTACAAAAATGACCCTTTAGCTCTCATTCAATCTCCTCAACTTCTTAATTTCAATAGCCCCTACAATTTTTTTTTATTTTTATTTATTTTTTTTTTAATGTAGACTCAAACTTGGTCCAGCTTTCTGGAACACAAGCTGGTGTTGGGCATTCTCTGTCCAAATTTAATGGACACCTCTATAAATGAGACCTCAAAGATACAACAAACATAATAATTAAAATAATGCATAACTTTATAGAAAAATTAGTTACTTTGATGCCTTGTGAAGGCACTGACAAATGATGAAAAATATCGAAATCGCTTAGCTTGACAGAGTAAGAAATTAACTTGTTTACAGTTCACAATTGAAAAACTTGCTTATAAGTCCCAAATTCTTCAGATTACACACAAGTTTTACATACTGTATGTATGTAAAGCTAAAGACTCAATTTCACAGCCTGTATTATTGCAAATCATTTCCAGAGCATCATGGGGGAAAAAAGCATATATACGTATTTGTGAGAAAAGGAGGTATTTAGAAACATTTGAGAATAAAATTCACATAAGTAAACCATAGTTACACACATAATAGTCATAAAACTAAGTGAAGAATGTAGGTACTAATTTAAATGACTTGACATTAATCTATTTTTTAATGTGTAGGAATCTTGGAATGTATTTTCTTCATTTCTGTTACCTGCAGTGATGTCACTCAGTGCTGCTTTTCCTGGTTTATGAAGACTGATTTTAACTTTCCCATTACTCAGATATAAGAGGAAACCACCTGAAGTCTGGTGTAGTTTACTAGATAGTAGGAGTCCCTCTTTGTTCCAGGTGCGAAACTGGAAACTGATGAATACTTCATCTTGCCCTGATGTGCCTGGCAGCGTCAGGTAACTATTGGCATTCAGAAATGTGACAGGAACCATCTGTGGTTCTAAACACGAGAAGGACATGTTGCCCTAGAAAAAAATGAAACAAATATGGCATTAAGAACATTCGAGGAAAAATAGTCACGAGAAATTTTGTATGGAAACTACAGAGTTTCAAAATATTGCACACTGGACCTGGTATTTGTAATATTTGAATGTGTTAGTCCAAAAATCAAGTATGACTACGTATGATCATCATCAGTTTGAGAAATGTTTACCTAATTGTTTGACCAGAACAGACATATCTGCCTGGGCAAAGAGTGATGAGGACCTTTGAGCGAGTGAAGTAAGATCCCAAATTACATGGGTGATTTAATAGTATTTTAGGGATTGGACAGACCTGTTTTGTTTCTATTTTTTCTCAGCTTCAGGAAGCATTAGAGACTTGACAGTTTTCTGAATGTCAGGTGAAATGCCACAGAATGCAAAGCTTGGTACAAATGCTTAGATAAGTCTAAATGCTTGTATGCAGAGAAAATCACTGAGCTTGGCTACTGATTGCTTAAGGCAGTGTGACCAAGCAGCAGTCTTTCCAAATCAATGCAACTGGAGGTGTGCACTAAACCCAATATTTGTTTTAACAGTCAGAGAAAATCCCACATATAAACTCCTGTTATTTACAAATATGAAACACATACCTGACAAATCAGAATGATGCTTTCAAGCAGGTCCATATGGACCAGATCATGAGTTGTATTTAGGCACCTAGCCTTTATTTTGCATTTAACTGTTTCTGAAATCACTTGCTCTTAGACACCTAAATAAACTTATGGATTAGTTCATTGACAAACTACATAACCTGCATCTGTGGTTGTACTAAGTGATACAGGTAAGAAAACTAGAATGGGAATAACATATTTTCTGCATCTGGTGTCACAGCTAGTTAATACTTTATGACTCTTGATAGTGATACAACATGCACTTTGGTGTAATGACTTGCTGGCACGATTTGAACTGTAACTAATTTATTCTGTGCACGTGATTAGTAAATGATTAAGGTCTTCAGAATTTAAAGTATGTTTAAACTCTGTTCAACACTTTGACCTTAAAAGTTAAAAAATCTGTTTAAGAAAAATACTGACTAGTTCCTGTCATGGCAAGAAATTAAAGTGTATCTATTTAATTTTCTTCAAGGAAAATATATAACTATAAAAAAAAAGCTCTGTCTTTTTAACTCAGCTGTAGAGAAATGAATTGTCAACTGAACTAATCAATAGTGGAAAGGCAGTAATCAGATTAATAAACCTTGTTGAATGCTAAAAGCTTACCATCTACGGATTCCCCCTCTGTGTTATTTGGACAGTTGCCTGATACTCTATCAGACCAGCAAAGTGGCTATTTAACAAGAATTCTGTGTTACCATAGATACTTTCTGGCACCTTTAGATTATAAACCATGTCCAAATTGTTTTGAAAGTAGCATAAAATTTTAAATCATTTGAGATGAAGGTGATGAAATTTACTATGACAATAATTTCCTAGTTCCCCTCTTGCTAGTCCACACAGAAACTCCCATAACTGCCCCTCTCCCCAACACCCATCAGCATCATGGACAGGATATTAATGGAGGTATCAGTTCAGTTAATTCTGGAATAAATCAGACATGAGAAGAGATGTCTGTCATTAATTTTTTTTCTGGGACAGAGGGCCAAATTTGATTGTTTGTATTCTGAACCTAAATCAAAAGATCTGGAGCTTGAAAGTATTAAATATTTTGTTAATTATATTGAATTGATTGTTTTCACCATATGTCTACACTTTCTACTGTTAAATAAAGAAATACTGGAAAAAGAAATGGCTCTTATAATACTGGAAATAAATCAAAGATCTTAGTAAAATTTATAGAAAAAACTGTAACAGAGAAGAAAGTTCGTTTGTTATTGGAACCATTTCTCTAAATTGTAAGTACATGTTTAATAGAACTGTTGGCTGTGTCACAACAATTGCATTAAACCCACCAATCTAAACTACAGTTCTTCAGACAAAGGGCAGTATAAAATGACAAATAAAACGTAACTATCAAAATTACAAATCTCTGGAGAAAACAGCATGGATCAGTGTTCTCAGCAATAGAAGGCCTTTAAAGTGTGCTGCTGATGTTCCTACTAGTCAGGTAAAGAAGTCAAAGCCAGAGCTTTGATGACTTGAGATACATCTTATTTTACTCACTGGGTTTTGTAAATTCATAACATTGAGCTATCACACAACAGTGAGATATCACACACTTCTAAATATTATCTAAAAAGCCGAAAAATAGAATGCATATTGCATTGTCTGCTGGGTGAGTCTGTACAGCAGCAAATATAAAATAGTTCAATGAGGTGATTCCTTGACCCTCTTTTTTTTTTTTTTTTTTTAATTAAACAACACAGATTTTACCAGAACTCTGTGTTAACAGGTTGCATATTAAAGTGGCAGTCATCTTTTTCTTTTCTCTATTACACTTCTTTATTCTTTCTTAACTATGAATCTCTTACCACAAAGTAGATCTGAGTTTTATGCTTCCTGGCCAGGTCGATAATGTTCACTCCATTATAATAAATATTTTCAAAACACCCATGGAAGTTCCTGTGTGACAATGTCCCTGATTTTCCAGGCACTGGGATTCCTCCAAAGCTGAACTTAGAGAGAGAAGAGAAATCGATTATACTATTAAGAAACTTTCTAAGGAAAGAAGTTGCCAATAGCATAAGAGCAGAAGTCAAAGATTGAGATTGGTGAATAACGAATATAGTGCTTTTTGGTTATTTCTTTGTATCACATTTATGTATTAAAAGAACAGGCTAATAAAAACTAGGCTATATCAAGTCATATGTATGATTAAAATATTCAGAAATGTTAGCTTTTTTTCTTCTGAGAATGCCTTTCAACAGTTGCTTAGTATAGAGTCTTATCAGTTTTTATGGTCCATTATAGCTGTAAAACCAAGGAGGAGAAAGACAAGGCTTAGTACATGCAGACCATGGTGGACAGAGCAAAAAAAAAAAAAAGAATTCGCTAACAACTTCTTTAGGAAATTTGAGGCTGACTTCTCCACTGTGTGCAAATCATAACTACCATAACAGAGAATAAGAGAATATTGAATTAAATTATTCCAGGGTAGATTCAAAACAAATGAAAGGAGACATTTTTTCCATCTCAAAATGCTTAGTTAGGCTGTGCAGTTCTGTGATATGATGCTGTAGGTTTACTCAGGTTCAGAAAGATTGGAAGATTCAATAAAAATAAAAATCCATTGAGAGCTATTAAATTCAAGAAAATCACTCTCTTTAATAAGTCCTTGAGGCAGACACTGTTAGAAAACTGTAGATTATTTTAGAAAAGCATTGCCACAAGAGTGACCTAAGTTATACCCTGGTTTATGCTTCCACTCTTGGGTACCATCAGAAACAAGATACCAGTTTAAGTGAACTTTTTAACTCAGACATTCCAAAGTTATTCTGATTGACATTGTAGACAAGGCCAGTTTAAACTATTTATCTTTCATTTTGAAATGTCACTTAATATTTAAAATAATTTTATGAAAATAAACAAAATTAAATATATTATGTTTCATTAAGTTATAGCATGGAGAAATTTTTATAGTCAGAAATGCAATTCTAAATACAAAGTTTCATATTTTTTTGGAAGTTTTAATGCTTTTTTCCAGCTTTTATTTTCCTTTCTACCTTGTATTAGTGGCTACTACTTCAAACTACAGTATGTGGAAGATAGGAAAAATTATTTTGTAATACTGTTTGATTTAGTAAAATAAATCTATTTTCTAATCAGTTAAAGCTAACATTTGTTGTTGCTTTCATTTGTTTGTTTGTTTTTAATTGTTATGATTCTCCAAGCCTTGGCATTGTGGCTTAGATTCAGAAATTGGAAGCAGAATCATGACTTTAAGCTTGTGAATGATAATTTTGAAATGAGATAATGCAGACATGGAACAGCATGAAATCTTAGTCTAAACTGCTTAAAAACTCAAATGAGCAGAATAAAATGATTTAGATCTGCAGATTCAAGACACTGTGCTCTATCACTCATTGTTTCATCCATCAAACAGGACAGGAGCAAACATAAAGCAGCCAGTCCTCACATTACCACTGTGAAATAGTGGTGTTTTAAGCTATAGGTGGGAAACTGTCACAGCAAATTACATCTACTTCTTTTCATGAATCTACCATTTGTGCAAGCAAGATTTTTTCACAGTACATTTGCCAGAGCTAACAGGAATTTAAAACTTAGTCTAAATATTTCTGAAGTGTTTTTATACTGATTTACTGTAATATTCCTCAAGTCATAAAATGATAACTGAGTTGGGGCTTATTCCTTATGTTTATATACTGTTTGCCATATTTGCAACACTACTGAAATAAAGATATTAAAATAATGAGTTCTGAGATGTAAAAGATGTTCTTTTGAAAATTTTGAGTTGCAAGTCTAGTGGAGTGTTACTAATCTAAGAACATCTCTTTTTCTCTGATTTATTCTGTTAGGAGACAGAAAATCTTTAGTCTTAAGCACTATAAACTTCTTTAGATTCTGTCTCCTTTGCTTGTTTCACTGTATTTGCATAACAAAGTTAATAAATGTAATAAAGGAAAGGTAATTTTCACACCTCATAATCAAGGTCCAAATAATTGAATTCCCCTTTTGCATGAAAATGATGAGTGTGTTTATCCACTGTAAAGTTTACTTGGTTGTTAAAGTGTTCAACACGAACAGAATGCCAGTGTTGATCATCCAAAAGGCTGCCCAGTGTAATATTAACTTGGGCATTAGAAGGATGAGTTCTAGTATCACCTTGAAAGAAGAAGAAAAAAAGAAACCCTATTAATTCCATATACAAATATAATTATTGAAATATATACTGCCAGTTTATCAGATACTATACATTAAAATCCACTTAACAAATTAAAATAAATTTAGAGTTGAATCTAATAACTATATTAGACTTTATGATACTGTAGCTGTTACCTAAATTAATGAGTAAGGACAGCTTCCCTTTAATTAACTCCAGGGTGATGTGGTTTCCATTTTGTCCTTCTCTGTGGAGGAGAATTCCATCACTTTTCATTGTCTTAAACTTCAGAGAAATCACATCTTTCAGGGCATTCATGAGTTTTTGATTAAACGTGTAAATTAGACAACTTTTCCCATCAAAGCCAATCACCTCGGACCCTAGAAGTAAAGAAATGAAAGATAATGTATAAAACTATGTCTAAATAAACAGTCTCATGCTACTTCAACATGATGTAAAGTCCTACCGCTAACATCTGTAGAGTCACCTGTGCCCACTAAAATGTAGCTTATTTCTGCTATGTCTGTTCTTCCACAAATGTTAAGACTGTCCTAGTTTAATGATGATACTATCACTAGATAATAAAGCAAGGTGAGCAGAAGAAATTTGGCTTCTGTGCCAAGCTAGTACTAATCTCACATGCTGAAAGGTCTTCCTTGCCTTAGAGATATGAAGTACTTTGACCATTTCTGTTCTTCTTGTATTCTTAGGGTGAAAATCTCTATTAATTTATCTGCAATTAATTCCAATTAAGAAAATAAAGAAGAGAAAAATTGTGTTCATTACATTTAACTGATTTGCAGGGCTTTCATGTGGGCTATAAATGTAAGCCACTATTAAAATAAATCTGGATATCTGTACAGAAGTTAGAAGTAATATAATGGTATACTATTCTAGGAAAGAAACAAAAATATTTAAAATTTTAAACCTGCCAGCTGTGAGTAGGTCCTGGTTCTCTTTTTTTTTTTTTTTTTACTGGCATCATAAATGAATTATGTCTTTAATTAAGCTGAATCACAGTTTTAGTAATGGAATGTAAGACTCTGTATCATCAGTTTTCCAGTATGAGCATCACAGAATCACAGACTGGTTGAGGTTGTTATGCAACTCAGGAGAGCATCCTGTCCAGCTTTCCCACTCAAAGTAGGGATAGGGTCAGCTCCAGCAGGTTTCATAGGATTGTGTCCACTCAGGTTTTGAGTATTTCTGGGGACAGAGACTACACCTCTCTGGGTAACCCATACCAGTGTTCAACCATACTCAAATGGTTTCTACTGCCTCTTACCTTGTCACTGTACACTGCTGAAAAGATCCTGGCTCTGTCTTCTTTACATTCTCCCATCAGGTATTTGTACATATGGGTAAGATTTCCCCTAAGCTTTCTATTTTCTGGTCCCATCTCTCTCAAACTCTACTCATATGGAAGATGCTCTAGTCCCTTGATCATATTTGTGGCCTTTTACTGCATTATCTCATGTATGTCCATGTCTTTCCTATAGTAAGGATCCCAGAACTGGACCCATTCAGATGGCTGATAGAGGGGAATGATGACCTTCCTTGACCTGCTGGTGACACTCTTCCTAAAACAGCTCAGGATGCTGTTGGCCTTCTGTGTTGCAAGGGCATGTTGCCAGCTCATTGTCAAACTGGTGTGTACCAGAACCCTCATGTCTTTTTCTTCAAAGCCACAGTCAGCCCCCAGTGTGTACTGGTAAACCCTTGCTAGGATTATTCCTCCGCGGGTGCAAGACTTCGTACTTCCCTTTGTTGAACAACATGAGATTTTTGTCAGCCCGTTTCTTCAACCTGTCCAGATCCCTTTAAACCACACCAAAACTCTCTGTTGTATCAGTCAGTCCTCCAAATTTTAACTGGGTGTAAACTTGCTGAACGTACACTCTGCCTCATCATCCAGGTCACTAACGAAGATGTTAAAGAGCAGTGAAACTAGTATCAACCCATGGTATACACCACAAGTAAATAAAGTCAGCTAGACTTTGTGCCACTGATGACAACTTCTTCAGCCTGGCAGTTCAGTCTGTTTTCAGTCCACTTCTTTCTCCACTTAAATAGCCTATACTTAGCAGTTGTCTATGAGGACTTGATCAGAGACAATATTAAAACTCTTCCTAAACTCAAATTAACCAACACTGAACATTCCCTTTCACTTACCAAGCCAGTTATATCACTACAGAAGGCTATTAGTTTGGTCAGAAATGATTTTCCATTCTTAAATCCATGCTGACTATTTAGAATAATCTCCTCATCCTTCACATGTTTGGAAATGGTTTCTAGGATTATTTGCTCCTACAGTTTCCCAGGGATTGAAATGAGATTGACAAATTCGTAGTTCGCCATGTATTCCTTCCTGCATTTTTTGAAGATAAGAGTGCCATCTGCTCTCTTCTGGACTTTAGGAACCACTCTCAGTGGTCACTACCTTTCAAAGATAAACAAATATGCACACGGAATGACCATGATCAGTCCCCTCAGCACTCTTAGGGGACAATAGGTACATGGGCTTATATATGTCCACCTTATTCAAGTGTTACATACCCTGATCCTCCTACACTGAGGATCTCCCTTGCTCTAGTCTTTCTTGTGGGCCTCAGAGATCCGATATTCCTGAAGGCAACTCTTATCAGCAAAGACCAAAGCGAAGATGACACCGAGTGCCTTGGCCTTTCTTATGTCTTTTACCCCTGGTCCCCTGCCCCACTCAGAAGTGAGCCCACATTTTTTTCTAGTCTTCTTTTTGCTTTCTATATACCTGTGGAAACCCTTCTTGTTGCCTTCCATGTCCTTTAATTGAATCCAGATGGCTTTGCTTTCCTAACCACATCCCAGCATGCTCAAACTATGTTTCTGTATTCCTCCTGGGTGTCCCGATCTGATATCGGGATCATTTAAATGTCCCAATCTGATGTCGAGGAAGGTTTTGATATGATCCCAAGAGTGAGATTAAGACAGAAACAAGGTCAAATGCTGTACTTCCAAAACACCTTTTATTGCAAAAAAGAAAAAGTAATAGAGAGAATGGCAATAGGATAAGATGGAATGAAAGATGGGAATCAAGCCAGCAGTTGGGATAGAGCTAAAAGAACAGTCACCACCACAGGTCCTGCGGCGAGGCGATGGTGATGGGGGGGAGGGGCAAGGAGGTCTCAGTCACTTGTTCCAGTGGTGGTGTGGTGCCGTCAGGCAGTCATCCTCTCTGTCTCTCTCCCTGCCCTTGCCCATGCAGGTCCTCCTTAAACACCCCTTCGATGGCTGTGGTTTCCATAGCAATGGCACATTTCTTTGTGCCCCCCAGTACTTGGTGCAGGGGCATGTCCAGGCAGAACACCCCCACGAGCAGGGCATCTTCACTAGTTGGGGTTTCCAGAACCCTGGTCTTGGGACCATCCTTGCAAACAATCTTTAAGACAAGTCTATAGTGCAGTTCCTCACACTGGGTCATCTGACCTTGTGTCATGGTTTTAACCCAGCTGGCAATTAAATACCATACAGCAACTTGCTCACTACCCACTGTCCTGGGGAACAGGGGAGAGAATTAGAAGGGTAAAGGTAAGAAGACTTGTAGGTAGAGAGAAAAACAATTTAATAATTGGAAAAAAAAAAATAACAACAGTAAAAATAGAATATACAAATAAGTGATGCATAGTGCAATTGCTCACCACTTGCTGACCAATGCACAGCCTGTTCCCAGCTAGTGGTCCTGAAGCCTGAGAGAGAGCTTTCCAGTTAACCTTCAAGTATATACTGAGTATGACATTATATGATATGGAACATCCCGTTGGCCAATTTGGGTCCCGTGGTGGTTTAACTACAGTAGGACCATGTGGTACTGCACTCCCTCCTCCCACCAGTGAGATGGGAAGGGAATCACAACAAAGGGGACATGAATTACAATGAGGACAGGGATGGTTCACTCACCAGTTACGGTCATGGGCAAAACAGACTCAACTTGGGGAAGAAAAATCAATTTAATTAATTACCAATCATCCGAGTAGCACAGTGAGACATAACAACCACATCTTAAGACACCTTCCCCCCACCTCTCCCTTCTTTCTGTGCTCAAATCACTTTGCTCTAGATTTCTGTACCTTCTCCCCGTCAGCGGCACAGGGGAACAGGGAATAGAGGTTGTAGTCAGTTCACCTCTGCAGCTCTTCCCGGCATGGAAGTTCAGGAACAAGATGTTCCAATGCGGGCTTCCCATAGAGTCACGGACCTCTTTGGGGACAGCTCCTAGCTCCAGCATGGGGACATCCATGGGCTGAAGACAGGTCTCCATTCCAGGGCATCTCCTCTTCCACCAGCTCTAGGGGTCCATCCCCACTCTGGTGTTGAGCCACTCTGGGTTCTTAATTTCAGTCACACTTGCCCCTGGGCTCAGCTTTTCTGCTTCAGCAGGGAGTCCACCATGGACTACACATGAGTCTCTGCTCTATGGTTGAACCTCCATGGTGTGCAGGGACCTCCTTTGCCTTCTCCTACTCCATGCAGTTGAACTGGTTGTCTGAGGTTCTCTGTCCTCCCTCCTCCTGGCAACAAAGCTCACTCTTTGTTTAGGCTGATGGTTGTCTTTTGTTCAGGTAAATGGCCTCTCCTCCAGGTTTTCCCCACTTTCTTCTTTTCAAGACAGTCCTTCCTGTCACAAATATGGATTTGCAGAGGTGTTTCTCTAGTGCTCATTGGCTCAGCCTGGGCTGGGGGGTGGAGGGGTACACCTTGGAGCCAGGGCAGCTTTCGTGAAACTTCTCACAAGGTAGCCACTTCTCCCACTACCAACAATGCTCCCAACACAGGTCCATTACTCTTTCTATGCTCTTTCCCAGGTTCTTGCACCTGTATACTAGCAAAGCATAGGACATTGAAAAGTCTTTGATTTCTTAGCAACAACTAAAACCATCGGTATATTATCAACATTCTTCTCATACCAAATCCCAACAATGAATCCAAAACACAGCGTTATTCTAGCTACTAAGAAGAAAGTTAGCTCTATCTCATCTGAAATGAAGACACCTTGATTCCATCTCTTGTGTATTTCCTCAGTTAGGAGCCCCTCACTTTTCCATGCAGACCTCCTGATACTTTTGCTTGATTTCCTGCTTTTTGGGATATACCTTTCTTGAACATGGAGAAAATGATCCTGGAAAGTCAGCTAGCCCTCCTGGATCCCTTTTATCTTCAGGACCATCTCCCATGTCACTCTTCCAATCAGGTCTCTGAGCATGAAAACGTCTGCTCACCTGAAGGCCAGTGGTCCTGCTATATGCCTTGTTCCCTTTTCCCAGGATCTTGAACATTGCAGTCTCATGATCATTACAGCCAAGACTGCTCTAGCTTTCATGGCCACCATCAGTTCTTCCTTGCTTGTAAGTATGAGTGCCAGGAGACTGTGTCATCTTGTCAGCTCTTTGATCACCTGCGTTGGGAATCAAAGAATTCCAGAAAAGACCTGGATTGTTTATGTCCTGTTATATTGACCCACCAGCAGATATCAGGGTGATTAAAGACCTCAGTAAGGAGTAAGGCCTGTGAATCCAAGGTTTCTTCCAGTTTTCAGAAGAAGGCTTCATCCATTTCTCCCGTATCAGGCATTCTATAGCAGACATCCACCACAATGCCACCACCTTTGGTCTGCCTTCTAATCTTCATCTGTAAACTCTGAGCTATCTCTGCATCAGGTAGCGCTCCATGCACCTTGCAGTTTGCTCACAGAAATGTTAACTGCCTTTCCTCATTGTCCTGGCTAGTCCTTTCTTGCTATGCTCTTTCCCAGCTTCTTGCACCTGCATACTGTATCCATCTGTGGCACCACTCCAGTCATGTGAGGTATTCCATCATGTGTCTCTGGTCATGATGTGCTCATAGTCTTTCAAATGCATGAAGACCTCTCTGTGCTGTGTGCATTAGCACACAGGCACTTCAGAAAGGAATCCACTTGTGTTGATTTCTCAGAAAAACTGTGAGAACTTCCTCCAATACATTGTCCTCAAAACAGCACTTCCCTATTTGTCATGTGCTTGCACTTCAGCCCTGGTTTGTTGTTTCCATGGTCTCTCTTGTTCTCAAAGAGTCCACCAATTCCTCACTTGATTTTGGGCCATCATGTCCCTCCCTCATCACTGCCAATTTAGAGCTCTCTTCACCAGGTTGGCCAGTCTGTTGGGAAATATGCTTTTGTGCTACACAGTCAGATTGATTCTGTCTCTTCCTAGCAACTCTTCACCCCCAAAGAGTGTCCTAAGGCTTTTAAACCTGAATAATTGCTGCTTACACTAGCTGTACAACAAGCTCTTGATCCAAAGGATCTAACCAGTCCTCCAAAAGCACATGTCTTTTGTCAGTAGGGACAAGGAAAACATCACTTGAGACCCTATGCTCTTGCCCCTAGAGCCATGGAGTCATGTATGATACACACTAAGTCTCCTAAGCCAGTACTGTTGGTGCATATATAGAAGAGAAGCAGAGGATGATTGTCTGAATGCTGGACAAGCCTTAACAGTCTTTCCAATGTCCTGGATCCAAGACCCTAGAAGATAGGGGGTCGTCCAACACCTGCAATGGGGAGAGTTGGGGACACACCTGAAGGAACATCTTCATAGCATAGAATCATAATAGTTTGGGTTGGAAGGAACTTTTTCAAGATCATCTAGTTCCAATGCCTCTGCCATGAGCAGAGAAATCTTTCACTAGATCAGGTTTCCCAAAGTCCTACACAACCTAACCTTAAACACTTCCAATGAGAGGGCATCCACAACTTCTCGGGGGCAACCTGCTCCAGTGTCTCACCACCTTAATTAAAATATAATAATACTTAAAAACAAAAAGTCTTTATGTCTAATCTAAATCTATCCTCTTTCAGTTTAAAACTGTTACTATACTTAAAAAGTATAGGCCCTGGAAAAAAACTGTCTCACCTCACCTCTGCTATAAGCTCCCTTTAATTATTGAAAGGCCCCAATAAAGTCTCCCTAAAGCTTTCTCTTCTCCAGGCTGAACAACCCCAACTCTCTCAGCCTTTCTTCATAGGAGAGATGTTCAGCTTTCTGATAATTTTTACGGCCCTCCTCTGGACACATTCTGACAGGTCCATGTCTGTCTCATACTGGGGACCCCAGAGCTGGATGCAGTACTCCAGGTGGGG
Source organism: Antrostomus carolinensis (assembly GCF_000700745.2). Classification (NCBI taxonomy): domain Eukaryota; kingdom Metazoa; phylum Chordata; class Aves; order Caprimulgiformes; family Caprimulgidae; genus Antrostomus; species Antrostomus carolinensis. The sequence goes on along the minus strand of NW_010300034.1, from coordinate 55,179 downwards.
TCTCATGAGAGTAGAGGGGAAGAATCACCTTCCTTGACCTACTTGTTTCTGTACTATAATAGACAAAATAATACACTCCAAAGATTTACAGATCCAGAAAAGAGTAATACTGAGGAAACATCATTACTACATTATGCATGTACATTCATACTTCTCACGACTGTGCTAAAAGGTAGGTACGGTGTTACAGCTCCATGAAAGTGCTCCAGTGAACTTTACTTTCTATTTATGACAACATTTTACTTAATTTCTTTCAAGGTCACATATTGTCACTTTACTTAGGGAAAATAAATAAAATAAAACAAAACAACATAAAGTAAAATAAAAGGAAGAAGAGCAGAGATGAGAGAGATGAGAGAGATGAGAGAGATGAGAGAAGAGAGAGAAGATACGGGGAGTAGGAGTGTGTCCTAGGGAAGTGTCGCTATACTGTTCTGTGGTCTAATGTTCTTCCCAAGCATTCATTGCTGGCCACTGGACTAAATGGACCTTTGGTGTGGACGAGTAGAGGCATTCTTAAGTTCTCATATAGCTTGGCTGAGAAGCTAACTAGTGATGACAAATGGCACATTCTTAGACAAATGTCCAAGACTGCTGCTACTCAAGTAATCCAGAAACTGATCTGATATGTTCCTTCTTTGCTTAGTAGGGAACAAGTCTGGGGAGCATTCAGGGAAGGGAAGGGAAGGGAAGGGAAGGGAAGGGAAGGGAAGGAGCTCATCAGATTTTATCTTGATAATGTAAAAGAATATCTGTCAAAATCAGTACAGATTAAACAAGACACACAAAAAGAAACTGATTAACACTATGAAAATCTCATAGAATATTCACAGTTCATAAGTAAAGAAGAAAAAGGTAATTACCCTTGAAAGATACATTTATGAAATAAATGAAGATGTAAAGGACACTCAATAAAATAAGAAGTTATTTTCCATCTGACTAGCTGACTTCTTGCAAGTCAACAGAAACATGGTGTGGACAGTAAAATCATTAATCAATGTTAAATTTAAAGAATAACTGTGAATTTTAATAGCTTCGATAATAGAACGTTTGCTTTGTTATGCATCTATCAGACCAGCTAACTAGATATAATCTTAGTAGGTACTGATAACAGCAGGGTTTTTTGATTGGGAACATACTCTTGTTATTAGGTATCAAGACAAGAGTATAAATAACTTTTATCATTTCTCTCCAAAACCCCTTTCACTATTCTGCAGCACTAGCTCTTAAGCAAAATCTACTTTATCCAAATTTGGAAAATAAACAAAACAAAACCTTCCCCCCATCATCATGCATGAATGAAATGAATGAAGATTATAAAAAGGCTGCAGATGTTAATCAAAATTCTTATAACATTCCTCACACATGTTTTGTCTTCACCATCTGTACATTACCACTAGATATAAATTGAGAGTTGCAAGAGATAAAGCTTCGGTCTCCTACAGGGTTATTAGGATAGAAAGTATGAGCTCAAATACCCAGGGTGCCATAACATTTTCCCGTTTCATATTTACAAACTACTCTCTGCTTCTAATAGTCCCTGGACTTGAACATCAGTCTCCATGGGTTCTCTCTACTCTACTGTTATAAATAAGAAAAATAAAAAAGGTTGATTTGCTTGATAAGTGAACACCTATCTTTTGTTTTCACAATTTACAATGTGTCTTTCTCAAATTAATGTAAAATATATCCTTAGTATATGCTGAAAATACCTTTGGAAGTGATGAAATGCCTCTTAGATACTGGAAATTCTGGAAGCTTCCTCATAGACTATAGGATCAACAGTTCTAATGATCCTGAGTAGAAAACTTCTCTATGTATTTCTCTATAGGGAAAAAACTTAACACAAACAGCTTGGCATTCTTTATTGTTTACAGATAACCTTAGCCCTGACCAATTGTATTAGAATGAGAAATCTGCTCTCCGACCCTTTCCAGTTTTGGGGAAATCAAAGCTGAAAAGGTTCACAGTGTTCAGAAAAGTTAGGTAAATCAGGATTTAGGGACTTAGGCATTGCTTTAAACAAAGTATTCAGGGTTTTTTGGGGGGAGAGATTGGGGGGCATGTGGCATATTAAAATTGCTCATAATAACTACTTTTAAAATGAACTTTGTTACAATCACATTCACACCCAGACCCTGAAAATGCATTATCCCTGTTAGGAAGAGGGATTCTTCCTAGTCCTTTCTTTGACTGATGTAACTGTGCTATCGATTTTTTGTATTCCAGAAGGGGAGGGAATGCTCAAAGAGCCTCAACACCTTTAGATTTAACAGTGTTAAAGGATTCTGGAAGACAGTTTGCACATCACAGTATCTGCAGTGCTTGTTGTTAAGCACTATGTCTAACAACATTTTAATGTAGAGCATGCATTTAGTTCCCAGTTACCTTTCTCCTACAATTTTATACAGTGACCATTTTCACATTTAAACTCATCTTTCTGTCTGTCTTATGAAAACGCCTTTAAATTTTTTTTTTTTTTTTTCTATTTTTAGCCTACTGGTTTTCAGAGGATGGAATGATAAAGAAAGTGCTGTAATGAAGAAAAGAGTAAGCCAAAGAGACATCTAATTTCCCTTTTTTAGTGCTAGGGGATAGCTTAACCTGAACTCTTCCACATGGCTTAACTGTCATAATCTGACATTTCAGAAACAAGACACAGGAAATGTCTGTAGAGATTAATCAATCTCTTTTGTACATGCTAAATATGAAGAACCATCAGGCAGAGGCTGAGAGAGATTTTGGGGTGGACTTTTTTTGGCAGCAAAGAGCATTTGTTTTGTAGTCATGCCACAAGCAGATTTTGTCAGTCCATGTGAAGCCAGGTAGTTCACCTGGAGACAGAAAATATCTCTCTTTCTTGCATGAAAAAGGAGTGTAGAACAGGAGTAAGAAAACTGAGGACCATAGTAGCGGTAGCAAAGTGAGGAAGGAGAAGAACTAAATACAAAGAATATAGGGGAACTCTTTTTAATGTTTCATATAACTCCAAAACTGATTACACTTATTTAGCCTTTCTATTCCATAAGTATTAAAAGGCAAAACTGGAAGGACTTGTTCTGGGTGCATGCTTTACAAACATATAAAATGTGATAGTCCAGGGCCTAAAAAGTTTATAGTAAAAAAAGAGTGCTCATAATAACCTGGTTTATCCTATGTACGTCTTTATGGACATTATCAAACTTCACTGAGACTGTAATTAAAGGGGAAACATTAGTTCTGAGGATATTAGGCCGTTATTCAGACCAGGTATTCAGCTGGCACATAACAGCAGGCAACTTCAAAGTAGTGTCAACAGTTGTCATGTATTACTTCATTAAGATAGTAATGATTTATTTTGGATGTAACAGATGTGCATTTTTCAGTATCACTTTATGGAATAGTGAGATTCACTTTATATATCCTTGCAGTTTTAGTTTTACTTGTGCAATTTCCAACATATAAGGCTGAAGGAAGAAATTACTGTGTTTGCACTTGAATATAGGATACAGTCCACATATTTGGTGGTAGATGGAAATAGAGTTGCCTACACTTACAAAATAAGATCTAATGAGACCTCTTGGAAGGGAAGAATGAGAAATGGGAAATCTGGAAAGTGTGAAACAAAGTAGGTGCCATGGGCCATTTCTGCTTTTCTTTGTTTTCTGGTCCTGCCTGGAAAAGTACATAGCAATTGAGAAACAGCCAGGCATACTTATTGTAACAATAACTGTGTCCTGCATGTGTCTGATAAATGGAGGAAAAGACTGGAGAGAAAGAATCACTTGGTTTATCTTCAACAGAAACCACTGAACTGAACTATTAAAAGCACATGATAATTCTAGATGTTCAAAATAAATAAAGATATTATAAACAATCTGCAATATATTTGGAATTAAAGTATTTATACATATAAAAAATAAGGATTTCAAGAACTCACAACTTTAACAGAGAAAATCTTAACAGGCTTAAAAAACCACGTTCCCATATTTTTAACACTATCACATTTTTAATTACTATATTTTAGTGCATAATAGATGAAGTAAATATTCCTTTTAAATTGTTTCCATAAGCTATTTATAGAATGTATCTTGTACCAAATAAGTAAAATACAGAAAAATACATACTCTCTCAAAAGTAGTTACTGACCACACGCAACATATTTTAACAGTGTAACTGCTTATTCTATATGTTTCATTATTTTTAGTAACATGGACACTGTTGTCTTTTTGTCCTTTAGACTTGTAGATTTTCCCTTGGCAGCGTGGTAATAGGGATAAAACAGAAGAGAACCAGAAGATATCTTGCAAGATGTGATAGAGAAAATTACAGTAGTCAATATAGGTAATTAAAATTCAGATTTTAAGCATGTGCAAATCAGAGCTTTTCAGTTTGGAAATGTTTGAGAACAAAACTTTGAGTAAGGATTTAAACATTGTGAAATGCACAAGGTAAAGGACTGGGAAGAGGCAAAGCTAATTGATTGACTATCAGTGAAGCTTACAGACAGAGGAAAGAATGTACTCTCATCAAGTACCACAGAGATGAGATTTGAAATGGGAGACCTAGATGAGCTTTCAACTGCAAATGATAAAGACATCTGTTCAGCCTCCATTTTAACTTGTAGTAGCCCTGGCACTTAAACCAGTGGAGGGTAAGCTGAGTTTTGAACACATTTCTCAGTTAAAGCAATATCATTAGATTGTTCTAGGAATCATAAGTCATGTTTCCAATCTACAAGCAGATGTCACTGAAGAGTTCCACGTGGTTTTCACTTATACTTCAGGTATCCTTGATTCATCATCTTTTACTCATTTTACAAAGCCAAGTTTAGACGCAGAAAGCCCAGAGATTTGTTTTACTGATGTTCAGTTTAAAGTGACAGACCAGATATTAATGAGTGGAAATAGGATATATATGGCAATCATCTTCAATAGAAGAGATCAGCCATGCAAAGCATGACTTAGGCATGGAAGTTGAAAAAAAATCCTATTAAAAAAAACAGATGAAAGTACTTGAAACAACCAATTAAAATGGTTGATTAAAATAAACTGTTTCCTTCATGGAGAAAAGATGTGAAGAATAAAAAGCAGTAAAAAAACTTGCTAAAAGGAATATTTTTAAAATGTCCAGGGATGGAGAACTGTAACAGGAAGACAACAGGAAGACTTAATTTGTCCATCAGATCAATACAATTATAACACTTATGCATTTGTTTTCCAAATGCTTGTAACAGTAATTAATGTTTTATTAATGACACAAAAAATATTCTGAAAGTACCCCTTAAACATATAACAACTTTGAAGCACCCTTCAGTTTTGTATTTGTGAGTCTATCTACTTGTACTCTTATTGGCTCAGGACCCAGACTATATATATTTAAATCCGTAAACATTTTCCACATTTTGCCCTTCAGGTAGAAAGTACACTGTGTTAAGACACAGTTTTTAAGACTACAAAAAAAGGAGTTTGCAGTAAATTAGTTATTGAATTATGTCCATACCATTCATTCCAACACAGAAAGAACTGGAAAATAAGTGTTACTATTGTTCGATGATGCAGAAATACTGAAGTCTGTACATAAACATATTAAATCAATCTTACTCCAGATTAAATTTAAGCTTAGAAATCTACTTTCAAATGTAATTTAGGTAGCAAAAGACAATGATGAATACTCATTTCATTTAGCTGAATCAGCAAAACACTTACTGTACGTGCATCCATACACTTCAACACGCATTCCGATTCTGCCATTGGGATTCCAGTCCAAAGGCACAAAACGTAGAAATCTTGCTTTAATGGAATGTTGAAGCTTATAGTATATGACACTGTCTGCATTTGTATTTCCAGAAAACGCCTAGAAGAAAATTAAAAAGAGATCAGCTACATACATATTGAATACAGTAATATATGGAAGCATTGCTGATCTTTTCATTTTATACTCTGATCTGGCAAATAGTCAAACATAGGAATTAAATGCAATTGTCAGTTTCTATAGGAACAGCCACTCAATCTTGAATATTCTGGAACAAGTGTTGTCATCTGCCTATTTTGTACTGACACCACACTCTGAAAAATCTCACACCTTCTAAAACTTGAGTGAAGGAAACATTTCAAAACCTAACATTCCTTTAGAAAATGTGTAGAACACTCTGGCATTTCAGTGTATTGTACCATCTACTACTTTTTTGTAAGACAGCAGAGTGAGTTTTATGATTTTCTCTTACCAAAATGTGCAATCCCCATTCCCTGTCCCCCCTGTGCTGCTGATGAGGAAGAACGTAGAGAAATCGGGAGCAAAGTAATTTGAGCCCAGGAAGAAGGGAGGGGTAGGGGAAGGTGTTTCAAGATGTGGTTGTTATGTTTCACTGTCCTACTCTGGTGGATTGGTAATGAATTAAATTGTTTTTTCTTCCCCAAGTTGAGTTTGTTTTGCCCATGCCCATAATTGGTTAGTGAGCTCCCCTGTTCTCATTCTAATCCATGAGCTCTTTGTTGTGTTTTTCCTCCCATCTCACCAGGTTGTGGGGAGTGACTGCAGGACTGCATGGTCTTATCTGTGGGTGAAACCACCACAGCAAGTAATAAGCAATAAGAGTGACTTTAAATGTCCACACTGCTTTCAGCTTCATGCTTTATAATTTCACTATCACAGTGGGTGAAGGTGGAAACATGCTAAAACAAACACTGGAGAAGAGATTCTGTTTGGAAGGTGAGACGTTTCCACATCTCGTCTCTTCTAATCCTTATTTGCAGTCTGTAACAAATGCAGCTACCAATGAAAGTGCCAATTAGTTTGTTAACTGAACCAGAACCCAGGCCCCAGAAGTTTAAGTACTGTGAGCAAATGAAGTGTTCTATTAATATTTAAATATTTTGCAAAATAATTTTTGGAGGGCAGCCATCTCATGAAAATTAGTTGTTAAGTTTTGAGTACAGAATATGTATTCCTTGAATTTTTACTACAGGGTATACTCAAGCCATGTGTTCTTAATTTAAAATTAGCTTTTTAACTTCAGTAACAGCCTAAAAGTGATTCAAACTACTCCTTAAACCATTCAGAATGGTCAGTTTAGAAATCAGTATTTCTAGCTATCTCTTTACAAGACTTTTCTCTGGGAAGAACACACTTGAAAGTGTGTCAATTAATTTGAGTATTAAATAAGTCTTCATTGCTTGATTTTAAAAATTATCAGGAGTTTGGGGATTTTTTTCACAAGAAAGAGAAACAGGACGCAATCAGACAGCTTTTCCTGTAGAATACAAATATGAAAGGCATACCTGAAGACTATGAAAGTAGCTGACAGATTGGGTGACTATAAAATATTATTACTGGCATCTTAGTGAGAAGCCCTGTGCCTTAAGTCACTCACTGTGTTTATCATCAAGTCTTGGCTCTGAGTTGTTTGAAGATATAGTTGAACTATAGTAGAGCAATTGACAAAAACACACAGCAATTGCACATATACATAAATTTGACCAATCATAACCTCTTCTGTAAAGAAGGATGGTATATATGTGTATATATATGTATATAGCCAAGAACTTCTCAGTGATGCCCAGTGCTAGGACAAGAGGCAATGGATGTAAGCTGGAACACAGGAGGTTCCACTTAAACTTGAGAAGAAACTTCTTTACGGTGAGGGTGACGGAGCACTGGAACAGGCTGCCCAGGGAGGTTGTGGAGTCTCCTTCTCTGGAGACATTCAAAACCCGCCTGTACACCTTCCTGTGTGATCTCATTTAGGTGTTCCTGCTCTGGCAGAGGGATTGGATTAGATGATATTTTGAGGTCCCTTCCAATCCCTGACATTCTGTGATTCTGTGATTCTGTGATATTAATGAAAATATGGTTAATACAGACAGGTAGAAAAAAAAAAAAAAAAAAACACAAAAAAACCAACCAAACAAACAAACCCAAAAAACTGCCTAGAGAACCATCATAACTTCCTTTTCCAGTCAATGTCCACTCCTTATAACATCTTCTGCTATTTGCATAAGGGCATATTACATCTGGCAAGTTCTGATGTATTTACATCATCTGCATTTTGTCGACATCATCTGACCAATGCTATGGTCAAAAGAAGAATATCTGACCAACTAGAGCAATTATGTGATTTCCAAGCAAAACAGTGGAGGGATCTTAAAATCACTGCCATGCTATAAAGATGACTAATCAGTGTCAGATATATTGATCTAATGCACAATATACTATATTTGCATTTTCATTCAGTCATTCCCTCAACCTATCATCTTCCTGAGTTACAATGGACTTTGGGCTTCTTTGCTTTTGTGTTTGGTTGTTTATTAGGGTTTTTATTATATAGATATTTCTAATGTGCTTGCTTAAAAGATTTGAAATGTTTGCAGCATACTGATTAAATAATTTAATATTATAAACCTGAGCTATGCAATTCACAAAGTACAATTCTATTTAAATACAATGCTTTTTGAAAAAAACAAAAAAATAAACAATAATTATTTTTAAAAATCCTCTGCAAGAAGGAAGAAGACTACTTAATATATAATTAGATTTTTCACTTAGCATTTTTGCAGTCCATTGAGAATGTTTTAAGAAATATCATTCAGCACTGCATTCTAAAAAATTCCTAATTCATTGTAGAGTAGAATTTGCCATTAAAGTGTAATTTATTCTACTTTTAAATTAAGAGTTCAGAATTGAATCTTAGAGCTTTTAGCACTGAAAATCCTATTTTTTTTTCTTATAGAAAATAACTTAATTTACCAAGAGAAAAAAATCTCTCATTTAATTATTAGCCACCTCTGATGCTGTTAAAATTACAGATGGCAAAAATGAACTATTGAGTGCTCTTCAGAATGCTTCAAAACATTAATTTGGCACTGCATTACTAATAGTTTTATATATGATGAGCTAGAAATGTAGAAAGGGAATTTATCTAATTAAAGATTACACTGCACATAGTTATCATATAGCTTCCCTTCATAAGAAGTTACTGAACTGTGTCTCTGCTCATTATAGAACACCACAAAGTGAATTATTGTCATGTACTATGATGAAAAGCAGGAATTGTCTATCTTTTGATGAAATAAAACTAAAGTTACTATATATAGCTAGGTATTTAAAATTATTCAGTATCCAAAAGAATTATCTGACACACTCCAGAACAAGGTATTAGTTCCCATCTGTAGTCTTTTACTGCTTATGGCTGCACACTAGGGGAACGCTTTACTGCATTAAAGTGGTTGACCAGTTAAGTGCATGACCTAATCCTCTTTGCTATCTACTGATATTTCTTCTGAGATTTAAAACTCAAGCTCCTTATATTCATGTTTATAGTACGTAAGTCACAGTCATATCCTCTTACATGGTCCTGTCATTTGCTTATTCATGCTTCTTAACTTTTTTAAGCTCTACTTTCTTGTAATACTGAAAAATTATAGAAATGTTCTGGATGTTTTATAGATTTTAAACAGCAAAAAGAGCCTAAAATTCACAGCATAAAAGACAAGAGGTAGTGAAGGATGCAAGAAATACATCATGCAATTAAAATTATCAGCAAGAAGACTGATATGACCAATGGAATTCCTCTATAAAATTTATCAATTACACTTACTTTCTCTATAAACTTGTAAAGATAAATTGTTCCTTTTGCAGTTCTCTTTTTTTGTGCATTGTTTAAAATGAACTTCTTCCTAAAGACTTGCAAACTAGATCTATCTTCCTCTTAAAAGTACTGAAGGACAGCTAAATATAAAAAAACAAATAAGCCAAATTATTTAAATTTCTAACATAAAATAATGTATTCAGCAAGGTATGGCATACCTTCAACCAATAATTAGATTGTTTTATACCTTATTATTTTTCATTTCACTTTTGTACTTTGCTGCCAATATGCACCTAAAAAAGTCCCTTGGGTAGCTAGATTTATGTAAGCAGTGAAGGTATGTTTCACTTATAATATTAACTAAAAAAAAGATACATTATCCTGAAACAGTTTGAACTAAATACATTTGCAATTAAATTTTAGAGAATATAAAGAAGCAAAAAAACCCAACTACTAAAATTAATGAGACCTCTATAAATGCCAAAACACTTGAAAACAGTAATTTTCTTTATCACCAATTCTCAGACAGGAAAACTTAGAAAAAAGCAGAATAAATGTTCAGCACACTGTGAAATAGCAGGCCAAATGTCTACATAAAACTGTCTCCCAGATCCTAGACTTAAACAACTGCAGTTTCCTCTTTGGCAGTGGTAATGTGGAAGCAGGATGACTGTTGTCCCTGTATTTTTTTTTATTAAAAGGTGAGTATCAAAAGCTTCAATATAATCAGAAACTACTTTGTCTTAGTCAAAAGCATCTCTGTAGACTGTCCCTACTAGGTGCCCTGTCAACAATTTAAGGTCTGCTGAGGGCAGACCTTATTGTTCTCTACAACTACCTGAAAGGAGGTTGTAGCGAGGTGGATGTTAGCCTCTTCTCCCAAGTAACAAGCAGTAGAAAAAAAGGAAATGGCCTCAAGTTGCACAAGCAGAATTTTAGATTGGATATTAGGAAAAAATTCTTCAACAAAAGGGTTGTCAAGCATTGGAAGAGGTTGTCCAGGGAAATGGTGGAGTCACTATCCCTGGAGGTATTTAAAAGACATGTAGATGTGGTGCTTAGGGACATGGTTTCAAGGTAGACTTGGCAGTGTTAGATTTACCATTGGACTGGATGATCTTAAAGGTCTTTTCCAACCAAAATATTTCAGTGATTCTGTGATTCTGTGACTATTGCAAAGAAATCTAATTATATCCTCAGCTGAATTAGACAAAGTATTACCAGTAAGTGGTGGGAGGTGATCCTGGTCATCTTTAGCACTGGTGAGGCTATACTTGGAGTACTGTGTCCAATTGTGGGCTTCCTGGTACAAGAGAAACAGACATACTGGACAGAGTCCAGGAAAGGGCCACAAAGGTGACAAAGGGACTGCAGCATCACCCATAGGGTTAAAGGCTGAGAGAGCTGAGACTGTTCAGTACAGAGAAGAGGAGGCTCAAGGGGGATGCTTGAAAGGAGGACATAGAGAAGATGGAGCAAGGCTCTTTCCAGTGGTGTCCCATGAAAGGACAAGAAACAGTGGGTACAAACTCAAACACAGGAAGTTCTGTCTGAATATAAGGAAAACTTATTACTGTAAATATTTTTTTTTAAAATTTTATTTTTTCCCCAGAGACCTGGAACAGGTTGTCATAAAAGACTGTGGAGCTTCCATGTTTGGAGAACTTCAAGAGCTCTCTGGACATGTTTGTGGGAAATCAGCTTTGGGTGACCCTGGTTAATCAGGGGTGTTAGACCAATGACCTCCAGTGACCCTCAACCATTTTGTGGTTCTGTGATATTTGGTTTCACACTAGAAAATGGAGGGGTTTTGTGGATTTTTTTGAGCCTGATGGTGGGAGGCAAAAAAAAGCAGAGTTCATAATGTGATATCAGACTGAAATCCCAGTGGAATCTATGTGAGGCTCAAACTTCCAGGTCTACCTCCTCTGTGCTGTGGTGACTAACAGTGTTAACATCTCCAATGCAATGAAAGTGTATGCACCAAAAACTTGGCACACAAACTACCCCTCAGAGATATATGTTCCTTTCAATACTCTCTGAATGTTAAATTGATGTTTGACCATGTGAAACAGTTCCTTTTTCAGTTCTCTCTTCTCCTTTCTCTTTATTTTGCCCAAATTTCTGTTTTTCTTCTGTAAAAATGCTGGGCCTGTCTTTCCTCTTTGGACTTCTTACTTCAACCCTGATCATGAAGCTAAACAATTTGGATCTTCTGGTGTGTGCAGTTGGTGATGGTGATGCAATTTTTCACCACTTCTGTCACCTCTACCAATTCTGCTTCCTGAGAAGTAATAAGCCATGAATTACAGCTGGTTTGGAGACCATATTTGATGAGCACTCAGTAAATCCTTATGCTATTCTTACAGCTTTCCATTGGTGTCAGTCAGAAACAGAATACTGAGACAAACTGTATCAATATTCTTTCAGTCTATCTCTTTCTGGTATTTCTTCACATTGAGTGAGTGTTTTATTCACTGGGATACTATGTCATGTTTCTACTTTTTACCTTTCACTGTGTGAGCAGAACATCAGCATACCTTTACCTAAGAGAACAGCTTGAGGAACAGGAGCTTAAAAGAGGTTAAGACCACATAATTTATCAAGGGTGGCAGCTGATATTTATAAATGGACCCAGTATTAGAGATTCTTTCTGTCTTTCCATTTTGTTTTTTGTTTTTCTTTTTGAGAAACAAACTTTGAAACAGAAACAGTTTTCTTTCATATTAATATAGAAGAATAAGATTTTAATATCTAAAAAATAAGCTAACAACAAAAGTTGGTGGGTTTTGTTTCTTTTTGCAGCAGTAACAGTTGGATAGACCATTTGCTCAACAGCATTGCAAGGATAAGTAGGTAGGGTATGAATCTAGGGCCCTTGAATGGCTGTTGCTGGCCAGCAGAGGTCTCTCACCAGTTAGCTATGTTTTTTGGAAATGTCTTTTTTCTTTTTTTTTTTTTTTTTTTCCATGTTCAGTAGATTTGAAATTAAAAGGTACTTCATTGTCCAGATGTCACAGGACCAATGTATGCACTGAAAATATCTTAATGTAAACCACTAAATACAACTTTTTATTTTTTTTTTAATTATTCCATCTACCTTCTTTCCTGTTACATTTATCCATATGTAGCAATAAATTGTATGTGCAGTAACTTGTCACCATTGGAGGGAGCCCTTGTGTTAACACAACTGGTTTCTAAGGAAGAATTAACGAACTGGAGGTTTGTTAATCCTACTTTAAAAAAATATCATTACAACTCTTCAATGTTAATTCTCAATATGTAGTTATAAAACTGCTATGCTTTATTAATTAACACCTAAGCACATGTACCACACAGATATTCCCTGAAAACTAAAAATGTGAACATGTTTCACAACAATGTGACCTGGCTTCTAAGCAATCTTTATTCTCAATTGCTTTCAAAGATTGGCAAATTCTTTATCTGAAATGAATATACATATAGTTTTTAAATATGGAACTAGTTGCAAAACCACTATCCATCATATTTGAGAAGTCATGGCAGTCTGGTGAAGTTCCCACAGACTGGAAAAGGGGAACATAGCCCCCATTTTTAAAAAGGGTAACAAGGAAGATCCGGGGAACTACAGGCTGGTCAGTCTCACCCCAGTGCCATGCAAGATCATGGAGCAGATACTCCTAGAAACTATGCTAAGGCACATGGAGAATGAGAAGGTGATTGATGACAACCAACATGACTTCCCCAAGGGCAAGTCATGCCTGACAAATCTGGTGGCCTTTTATGATGGGGTCACAACACTTGTGGATAAGGCTAAAGCAACTGATGTCATCTGACTGGACGTGTGCAAGGCGTTTGACACTGTCCCACATGATATCCTTGTCTCTAAATTGGAAACATGTGGGTTTGATGGATGGACCACTTGGTGGATAAGGAACTGGCTGGATGGTCGCACTCAAAGAGTTGTGGTCAACAGCTCAAAATCCGAGTGGAAAGCGGTGACGAGCGGTGTCCCTCAGGGGTCGGTATTGGGACCAATACTCTTCAACATCTTTGTCAGTGACATGGACAGTGAGATTGAGTGTACCCTCAGCAAGTTTGCTGATGACGCCAAGCTGTGTGGTGCAGCTGACACACTGGAGGGACAGGACGCCATCAAGAGGGACCTCGACAGGCTTGAGAGGTGGGCGAGTGCGAACCTCATGAAGTTCCACAAAGCCAAATGCAAGGTCCTGCATCTGGGTCGGGGCAACCCCAGGCACAAATACAGGCTGGG
>NW_010300034.1:0-40645 GCF_000700745.2 Antrostomus carolinensis | reverse complement strand
GGAAGGTGTCCCTGCTCATGGCAGGGGGGTTGGAACTAGATGGTCTTTAGGGTCTCTTCCAACCCAAACCATTCTAGGATTCTATGATTCTGTGATTCCATGAATCTGGATTACGGTATTTTAAAGGTAATTGTGATGATCTCTGAGGGTAAAAACAAAAGTAGTTTTTAATTGAAGTGTTATGCAATTTATTTTCACAATTTATTTATTTAATTATTTATAAATCTATTTGAAACATCCAGAAAATATGAGCACATTGAATTTTGAATCTAGGCTACAGTGCAACTGTCCTTTCTACTTTCAAATCAGTTTGAAGTTTAACAACTACTGTGCTGGATAAATAAATATTTTTACTAAAATTATTTAATGTTGAGTGTCAAACCAGATATTATTACATGGTTAGAAATAAGACCTATAAATATTACAAAATATTTTCAAAAAGCAGTAAACTATTAAACCTCTTTATTCCACATATTTACTTGTTAAAAGTTTTAAAATTTTTGGTGACAGTACATTTCTTATTTTATGAAATCTATGTAGAAAAGAAGATTCATGATTATACTTCAACAGCACATAGCATAGCACAGACACAAGCAGAAAAAAAAAAAGATAAAGATATTTCAGGTAATTTATAGCTAAAATAGGTATGATGCAACAGCAGTGTGGCTACTAAAAGAGTACACAGGAATCCTGTTTGCTCAAAGCAATATTAAAAAACTGTCTTAATATTACAGTATCACAGTCCTTGCTTAGAGTTCCACATTTGCTCTGAATTGAAATTAAATAACCAGAAAGAAAGGAAGGAAACCTCATTTACTATGCAATATAGAATTGGCAGAGCAAATGCTTTGTAGCTCTCAGGTCCTGAGGGTCATAGGCAATAAAAGAGTTCCACAAGAAGGCTTCCTATTAAATTTATTTCTGCAACTTATCATATAAAAAGTCTCATCATTACTAACTTTAGAGAAATGCCTATATATAAATCCTTTTGTAATTCATCATAATGGACTCAGAGTAGTGTACGACACATCAAATTGACACGATGATAATCAGTTTCTTATGTTGCTACAAGTTCAAAATTAGTCAATCACCCATCTCGCCAAAAACTTTAGTAGCAATTATAACTTGTTTTTTTAAATACTGCTTGCCATCGTGGGTATAGGAAAACCTTTCAAAAGCAAGCAACTTCCATGTTGTTTACTTTAGTCTATTGAAAGATTCTGTGAAATGAAAACCCCGATAAATCCATTGGAGAGATTAAGTTTTCCAGACAGGCTGTAAACAAGAAGGCTCAAAGACCTTCCTGTACACTAATACCAATTCTATATTAAATGTTAGCAGAAATATTCAGCAAATGTATATTAAGGTTGCATTCAGCAGTAGTTGTCAGTGACTAGGAAAAAATAAATCCAGTGTGTAAAACATATCCTGTTAAGAACGTTTGGTGTACAAAAGCAGAGGTTCAGTTTTCCAGAAATGTCAGCATTCATGGTAGCCACACTGAAAATATATGGGACAACAGGATAGTTCCCCAAATTCAAGTTTTCTGATGTCATTCTCTAACTATCCCTCATCTAGTTAATCAAACTTCTAGCTGTCCACTTTTCCTGTGTGGTTACACATCTGCATTGAATTAGACTAAGAATATTTAATAGACTTTTATAGAAACCAAAGGCAAAGAGATATATTTAACTGCTACAGGTATTGAAATGATCATTCCAATAAAAATAAAGATTAAAACTTATCACTTGCCTAATGTGACCAAATACAAAGGATTAAGTAGATGAACATGGTCATATTCTCTCACATGTAGTTTCAATATCTATTTTTTTTCAACAGATTTTCTATTTTCAATGGGTATACTACGTATATGCAAGGTTTTAATTTTCATCAGGTCCTCCTTCTTCTGTATTTTAGGCAGCAAGATTATATCACTTTGGAGTGAAAAACATGTTTAGATTCATATATGAAGCACGTGGTTTTAGCAGAATAGATTCAAATAATACTACTTATTTGAGGGGGTGGGGTGGGAAGGGAGGGAAAAATAGAAAGTATTTTATAAGTTTGGGGAAAAATCTGAAAGTCATAGAAAGAGTATGTTGGTTTTGTCTGGGATAGAGTTAATTTTCTTCACAGTAGCTAGTATGGGGCTATGTTTTTGATTTGTGCTGAAAACAGTGTTAATAACATAGGTATGCTTTAGTTATTGCTGAGCAATGCTTACACAGTCAAGGCCTTTTCTCCTTCTCACACCACCCCACCAGCAAAGAGGATGGGTGTGCACCAGAAGTTGGGAGGGAACACAGCTGGAACAGCTGACCCCAATTGACAAGGAATGTCATGCTCAGCAATAAAATCTGGGGAAAGATGGAAGTGATGGGTTTGTTTTCTCAAGTAACAATTATGTGTGATGTAGCCCTGCTTTGCTGGAAATGGCTCTAAATATCTGCATCTGATTGTAAGCAGTGAATGAATTCTGTATTCAAATCTAGCTCCATGCTAATGATGCTATTGGAAGTGAGAAATGCATCAGAAGAAGCCCAGATTAAGAATACACAAGTACATGAACATCTTGTTGTTACAACAGGATGGACATAGCACTCAATTTGAGATTTCAAGGCCCTTTCAAAGGTTTTAAACTCTAATAATCAAGAATCTGACTAAATTCCATTTAATGCACATGATATGAATAACCATAATTCTTCTTCTTCAGTGGAGGTGACTGAATACATGGGAATAGTGCTGGCAACTCGTCATGCTAGTCTCTTTAGTTTATGCAAGAGTTAAAGACAAAATATGGACCAGTGCAAAAAATGTCTGTGATGGGTGGGGGCCTGTATAGATTGCAAAGTCCGCACTACAAGACATTTACTCCTAGACATTGAACTATTTTCTTTCAATAATTAACTGCCTATTGGATAAAGTGTTGAAAATATATGATCAATATGAAGTATGGTTCTTTATTTTTAAAATGATCCTTCTTAAGTGAAAGAACCAACAACTTCTCTTTCCATTTGCTCAGCATGGTGTCCTTAGAGGCTCTCATGCCAGCAACATGTTTGTGGGACAAAATCAAAGCCACACAGCTCTGCTGAAGTATAAGCTTTGTCAGCTTCTGTTATCATAATATACTATAACATCTTTCATGTCTTAGCATTTATGACAAAGCTTGAAGGATGACAGGCAGTGTGAGTCATTTGTGCATTGCAAAACTGGAAATTGTGGTCAAATGGCAACAGGTACATGGATGGTGACATCTCTCCAGATAAATTTTTCCTTGCTCAAGAGTAGTCTTGATACTGAGGTTTTTTCATTATTTTAGATATTCTAAAGAGACTGTGGGAATAGCTTTTCTATGAGAAACAGTACTACTCCAGAGCTCATTGAAACTGCTCCTAAACCCATTCTTTAAACCAAAACTGGGGATGGATGACATGTCATGGCTTTACGTAGGGTAGGAAAATAAAGTAATAACTAAATATTGAGGAAAAAATAGAATTTTACTACTTTTAAAATTATTATTATTTTTTAATGTAGACATTGTTTGTGGAACTTAAAGCTCCATAAAATCCTCTTTTCTTCTACACGAATCTTGACTATAAGGGCACTAGTCCTTTGATTATTTATTTGTGACACAAGAGATTTATTTCAAACTAATTTTAATAGCAATTTTAGATTACTTTTAGATGTCCAAAGCTGAAGGCGTCTGTAGGAAAGTGTGTGACATGGACTGATTTTTACTGCCTTACTCTTTTTGTAATATTTCAACCTAATGGATCTGGTTTACATTGTAACATCTTTAAACTGGCGTTAGCGCACACTGGAGCTGTAGAGTGCGTATAAACAAAGCTGTCTCGTGTATAATTCTAGTTTGCTAGTCATCCCTACCTATTCCGTGTGTCTGGAAAAAAATAAGTGCAAGGCAGAAGAGAACAGAGAATTAGCCTCTTATACCTAGAGAAAACAATGCATTTAAACATATTCTGGAATATTTTGAAATGCATTTAAACTGAAGTCTACTTATCTGAGACCCTGAAGGAATTCAGATAAAAATCTAAATTTGAATTCTAGTAGCAGTCTCCTCTTTAAACTTTTTTGTATCTCATGTTTCTTGAAAAAAAAAGAGGTGATTTCATGTGATATCCCCAAACTTAGAGCCAAGTATTCAGCAATTTAGACTGAGTGGTAAAGTGTCAGTACACTAGAGTCAGTTATAATATTCTTTACAGGGCAATGAATATTTTCTTATTTCCAATTATTAACAACTATATATTTGCATTTTTTACAGCTACTTTGATAGTAAACTACACTATTGATCTTTTTATGATACTCTTCTCTTATGCCTCTGTCATGTTTCACACACTTTCGCGGATGTTTATGCATAGGAGGGGACAGACTTCTGCTGCAGAATTTTCCCTCTAGATCTTTAGCAACTAAAAGCTGTTAGAGCAATCTCAGACCTTAGGAGCAAGTTTTAAATACAAAAGCTTGATTTATCCATCTAATGTGATGATGAGGAGTAATTATTTGGAGCACTGGCTATCAAGTTTACAGGATGGAGGGCAAGGCATATAAGTAGGGATCACATTGAGTAACTTGTTAGATGGGGGTTTTTTAGTATTTCCTTTTTACTGCACACCCAAGTTTGTAAATTCACTTTGAAATAAAACCTCCTCTTTATTATTTTTCACTGTGAAGATATCCAGTTATGCCAACAATATAAACAATACAGCACATAATCTCACACATGGTCTATGTCCAAAAAACAACCTTCATAACCTTTATCTGTAAATAACAAATAAACTGCAGTAGACTGTGTTTGTGCTTTATGTTCATTTACGAGCTTTGGTCATCCTGTGGTATGGATCTAGAATTTTTTTATTGCCTGTGTCAGAAACATTTTCTTTTCAATGTCATTCCTGTGTCTTCTGCCTCATTGGCAAGATAAGACTCCTGTTTTACAATCCTGTGTATGGTAAAAGCTGATCAGTGTGTAGACTTCGAATTTCTAGAATGACTTTCCTTCTATGACAGATGCTAATTTAAATCTCTTTCTTTACCAGCTAATGAGAAGAGACCAAGCAGACTGGCAGGCAGCATGAACACACAGGCTTTTTTAGATATAACAAAGATCTGAGGAAGTCTTGTGCACTTCTAGTGATTTTTCATCTGGTAAGATTCCCCTTAGGCTAAGACTTCACACAGACCTAATGATAGATAAAACATACAGACTTAATAACAAACCTAGTGAGTATAGGTACTGAAAGCAGAGTCTGAAAAAATTCAAAGTTTTGGGGGTTTTTTTAATTTTATTTTTCAGTTCAGAGTTTCCATTAATCATATTTTTAATAAATAAATAAATAAAGGAATACTCACACACATATACCTTAAGAAAATTCACATTTTAATCTATCCTACATTACTTAATAATGACAAAAGTATCATAAAAATGGTAACTTATTTTAAGAATTACATGAAGAAACAACTTAATACATGTTAAATTCATGTTTTTGATGAAGTCCTATCCATTCATTATTATATGGTGTGCTTCTTGCTTGTATTTTTTTTTTTTTTAATGTCTATTTTTTCCAAATGTTTATGGGGAATACATTTTAAAAACATTTACCAAACTATGAGATATTGTTTAAAAATATGTATTTTCAGTGGCTTCTTACCTTATGGTACGAAAAAAATTGATTAACAAATTTTAACTTTTATTAATATTTTAAATACAACATGAATGACATTTCCAGTTAAAAAGTATTAGAAATCTTTTAGTGACTCTGTGTCATATGAAGAAAATTTTAAATGTAGTTTGATGGTTGAAGAATGGTTTCCATATTCTGATAGATCTAAATATATATTTAATTGATACTCTGTTAAATTCTCATGTCCTTTTTCTGTACTTATTTTGGCATCACTTCTGATTGCCAAGTTGTTAATTTGCCAAGCAGAAGCAGCCTCCTTTTATAAGTAGCTTGATCCTTGTCTTATTCAATTATGACAAAGGTTTTCAGGAGCAAACAATTCCTTGTTTCAAAGAGAAGGTGCCTATTATAAAGACCAGATTATATTACAGAACAAAATCAGTATGGGTTTAATGCAAAACTTTATGGACATAAGGTTTTTTTTTTTAAAAAAAAAGAGAGAGAGAGGGGGGAAAAGTAAAAAAAAAAAAATTATAAAAAAGTATATAATGTAGCTGTCATGGAGTAGGAACGGACCAATTTTTAAAATAAATTAGACATCAAGAGTTGGAAACAAGTCATGACAATGACTGTGTTGACTCCTCTGTGCACCTCCAACTGCATTGAGTGGATCACTCACTATCAGACGGTCTGCCTGAAGGATGTGATAAAGTGTTTTCACTTCTTTCATTTCCCAGACTGTTTTTCCACCCCTAGTATTTATAATACACACTGGTGACTTAGTCTTTAATTGTTCAGTTAATTACATTGTATTGCTATCTAGAAGTCTGTTTTTAACTACTGTGCAGAATGTTGAGAACATCCTTAAGTGCTAATTAAAAAAAAAATCCATGGAATCTTACAGAATTTTATAACAATCTTCCATGAAGTTTGTTGTTAGTTCCCTTGTACAATAGAGGTAAGCTGCTGTTGCATTATTGGCTTACTACATGTTGCTTTAGAAACCTAAAAAAAAAAAAAAAGGTTTTAGCAAGGTTTCTGCTGGTTTACAAAGGTTTCTGCTAGGGATAGACCCCTCCATTCCCAGAGAAAGAGCTGTGCCTGCTTGAGACTGCAGCCACAGAGGGCTAGGCTGTTACCTAACTTTCATGACATGCTTTTTTCCAGGCTCTTTCTAGACCTTACTGGATTGAGAATCATTATTCAGAAATTGCTTTTCTCTTAAAATTTTACTCTGTTTAGGACTATTCCATGGTTTTGCAGCATAGTTTTTATCCTCTTCACAAAGGAGTAAACTACCTCATCCAGCTTGTTCTGAGGTCTCTGACAGAAGTCATTGACCATAATAAAAACAGAACAATCTGTTTCTATTTCTTTCCCAGTCATAACTTTTCTACTCACTTAGCCAAACCTACAAGCACTATTATAAATCTAAAGATTAACTCAATTCAAAAGATTGCTGTAGTTTTCTCCAACTACAGACCAAGAAACTGAAATTCACTTTCAGCTAAGCAAAGCTGAGTTACCAGAAAACTCCTCAGAGCTGTGCAAGCAGGAAAACAAATCTCAAAGCTTTGAGCTGCTTATGGAGTGATCCTTGCTGCTTGCCCCAAGTCATAGGAATACATCTTCTGCTTGGACGGCAGTCAGAGTCTCAGCATGGGAGAACACTGCAATTATAATAACCAGCTGCACCTTTGTAGACCACTTCAGGGTTTGTTTCTTTGGGGGTTTTTTTTGTGCTTTTCTTTGCAGCCCTTACAATACTCTTGCTCATGTGCTGACAGAGATTTGCTCTACATTTATATGTGAGTTTTGTTCTCATGCTGTTAATCTTCAGCCAGGTAAGTAGGTTGGAAAATATGGCCTACAAGCAGCACACATATCCAGATAAGAATTTATCCTACACAAATAAGCTGGACTTCACATATGACCCTCAAATCTACCTATGGAAAATAGAGGGGAGCTTGTAAATGAATGGAATTGCAATTCATACTGGCAAAAATCTGTTGGAACTTATGTATTCCCTCAGAAAGTCCTGGAATAGGACTCTATTAATGACAACACCGCCATGTTAAAAAATAACCTCTCACAGATGATTAAAACCAAGTCTGAAAACTGATGATAGGTGCTGCCAGAGAGATAAAGCAGGACAAAGAGTAGCTTTCTTTGAAGGTACATTGGTTCTAGAGTGTAAAAAAAGAGAAAACATCAGAAAAAAACCTGCTTGTTAAATACAGAATGTTTGATATTCTAAGTGATCATTTTTGCTATAGCATTGCTTTATAATTCCACTGATTTCTCCTTAACTGTTTTTTTAACAAAGCGAAGATCTGACCTTACACAAAGGCGAAGACAACATTTTGAGAACATTCTTTTGAGGACAGTATTTTCAGTTAAAATACTAAAGTAGAAATTTCATTACAGAAATTAAAAAAAAAAATAGAAAGGAAAATTTGTTAGATGAAGAAACAAAATATGTGGATAATGTGCCATAACAGACCACTAATGCAAGTTAGAACAAATGCAGTGTGCTTTATCCAGACTGAGGAAAACACACAAGATTAATCAACCATTCAAGCCCTCCTGAAATAAAATCTGTTTGTGAGGAAATTAGCTATGACTACTTAGTCCAGTTAAGAATATAGCTTTTTCTTATTGTTTCACTCCAGCAAACTAGAATTTGGCAGTCTTAATTATGTCTTATTTTCATATTTTCAGAAAGTTAGTTCATGCTTTTGGAGTTTTGGGTTTTGTTTTCTTTTTCTTTTTTTTTTTTTCCTTCTGATTTCCTCTATTTATTTTTTTTTTAAATTATCTTAATTTATATTTCTTATTTTCAAAGTCTGTTTCCTAACTGCATATTTTTCTATTATTTTTTGAAGAGGAGGAAAAGAGTAAATACTAAAAAAACCTAAAAAATCTTAATATGTGATTGTCAAGCAAGTGATATACAGCAAATATATTTGTCTTGCCTTTTTGTTTATTTTTTAAGAAATCTTTTCAAATAGGCTGCTTTGGAGAGCTTTTAGAAAGTGGATAAGAATGGAAACTAAAGTTACATATGCAAATGTTCATATTTCATAGTTCCCCATAATTTAAAATGTATTATATGAGTTAGTTCAATCTTCAGTAAAAAAGCTGTATGACTTTATTTAATTAATTAATTAATTAATTAATTTTTACAGTGGCCAAATAACATCTATTTCTCTACATATAAGCTGCTTGTACATGAATTTGAGGTTAATGGACTTGGCTGAGCCAATCTTAACAAAAAATTTAAACACATTAGTGGACTCAACTTTGTGTCATTAAGAAAGTTCTGAGTTAAGCCAAAGTACATCCATGCTGTGCATTACTGTGATTCTATTCCTTTCAATAAAAATATTAATAATAATACATTATTATTGTATTAAAATTTATTTATATTATGTACACATTATTTACATATACTTTTATATATATTTGTATATAAGTTTATATTAGCAATTCTCAGTTGCCTGATACCATACAAATTTTCCAGTCTTACAGAAGCTACCGCTACAAGCTCTGATTTTTCCTGCTGGCATTCATGAAAGTATCTTTAAAGCTTTTAGCTTCTCCTGTCTACATCACTAGAGGCAATATATTTCATGTTCGTAAGGCTCACCATCACAAATAGAATTGGAGGGATCACAGTTGTTGAAATGATTAGATCCAGCACTAAAATAATTCTGACAGCTGATTGATTGATTGATTTAAATATCTCTTTGGAAAACAATAAATGTACTGGATATCTTGGTCTAGCAAAAGTACATCTACTATTTTTTTTTCTAAATATTATGATCTTCTGGCTTTACTAAACACAAATTGCTACAGTTTCTCTAGTGTTGTGGTGGCTCCACTTGGCTAGCACATGTCTAGCAGCCAAACACAGCTGTTTGCTCACTCCCTCCCACCTAGCAGACAGGGGAAAGAATTGGGGGGGCAAGGGTAGGGAGACTCGTAGGTTGAGAAAAGAACAATTTAATAATTGAAATAAAAGAAAACTTAAAATAATAATGATATTAAAATAGTAATGATAATAATAATAGTAACAAAATATGCAAATGAGTGATGCACAGTGCAATTGCTCACCATCTGTGAGAGACTGAAAAGGTTAATGCAGGTCTCAAACATTGTAGCAAGACAAGTTCTGCACAGCAACAAGTTCTGGATAACAAAGCAACAGTAAAAGCAGCAGTTAGCAGGATGTAGAAAGCAGTTAGCCAGACCCAGAAGATGGGATTCAGAAGGTGTGTTGAAGGATGTTCAGTTCTGTGTTCTGACATACTGAGCAAAATAATATATGTGACCAAAGGTCATACAGAGTTCATTGGAGGAAGGAGCTCCACAACCACCAAGACCCAAAAAGACCCTCTAAGACCACACTTCACAGTGGTGCCTGCACAGTAGGCCAGGAGTTACATGGGTCCTCACTGGAGGGGCAGGGCCTGAACCATCTAAAAAGACACAAACTCAGGGAGCCACGTGCATGGCCACCACCAGAGGACTGCCCCATCCTGGGACCATTGTGGGGTCCAAGGGTGCTGATATCTTTCCTTATCTCTTTCCTTTCCTGTCTCTCTCTCTCTCTTCTTTTCCCTCTTCTTATAGATTTTTTTTAGTAAGAAACCGTATGTGGAATAATTACTGGAGGTAACTTAGAAATCAAAGCCTGATCCATTCCCAGATAACAATCCCAGAGCACGAATCCCTAAGCAAACCCACAATCCTGGAAGAGGGAGAGCCTGAGCAGTAGTCAGAGAAACCAAAAAAGGAAGACACCCTCATTAATATATTGAAAATTATGTTATGTGATATGGAATATCGAAATGCCAATTTAGCTTATTAACTTAAACATTCCTCGCCCCCCCCACCTTACCCCCAATCTTGTTCTTGTAGACTAAAAAAACCACGAAGTCCTTCATTTACAGTGACAAAAAGAAAAACATTGTTATGTTACCAATGTTTCTCTTATAAGAAATCCCATGCTAAAACCAAAATGCCATGCTATTTTAGCTACTAAAAAGAAACCTAGCTCTGTGTCAGCTAAAAACCAAGACAACTGTTTCAAAGTAATTTATTTTCTATGTTAGATATTTTCTATGCAAGACTTTTCAGCTTGAATTTTTGCCTTCTGAGTATGATGTGGTGGAATACAAATGTAATTTCAACTCCACAAAACACTTATTAACCAAACTGTAATGCATACTCCACACAAACAGCCAAATCTATCTTCAAACAAATTATAATAACATTATGATAAACACTGTCTAAACAGATAAGAGACATGGAAAATACCACAGTGTGATTATCCATTATTCAAACATCCAGAATTCAGCATCAAGAATGTGTTTACCATATGATAAAAACCCTTGGTACAATTAATTGAAAGAAAGAACAAGTTCATTTTTCTGTATTTTTCAGTACTATCAAACATAGAATGTTTATTTTCTTATAGTCCGCTTCTCTAATTATTTGAACTAGCAAGGTTTGGTTTTTTTTTTTCTTTGATGGAATATGTATATATGACCTTTAATTTAAAATATTTTTATTTTCGTGATAATACTGACCATTATTTTCATCACTATAAAGATATGTCTATAATGATCAGACTGAGTTCTTTTCTGAATGCATCATATACAAGGAACAAACAGGCATGCTATAATTTAATATGCTCCTTCACTTGGTCTTCAAAGGACAGGTTTAAGCAGCCTACTCAGAACAAACATACCCAAAGGGATAAGCTTTGTTGAGTCATGAGCAGGGTACATGCTTCCTACTCTGCTGTACTGGTAGAGACAATGACCAACTGACCTCCTTTCTCTTTATGTCACTGTTTTTACAGATTCCTACTGCATACAATACCCAATACTCTATTTTCCAGGGCAAATAATCCCAGTCTTTTCAGCCATTTCTTTCATGGCAGCTGTCCCCTTTTTAATATTGTAAATCATCATTCTCTGAATCTTTTCCAGCTCTATTATGCCATTTTTGAAATGGTGATCAGGTCTGAAGACATGAAAAAAACACATACATACATAATGGGGTAATGAGGTTCTCTGTCCCATTTTCTACTAATTTCTTAATAATTATAATACTCCATTTACACTTTTGTTCCTGAGGATTGAGCTGATATTTATAAATCATAGAATCATAGAATATTTTTTGTTGGAAAAGACCTTTAATATCATCCAGTCCAATTGTAAACCTGACACTGCCAAGTCCACCTCTAAACGATGTTGCTAAACACCATATCTACACATCTTTTAAATACCTCCAGAGGTATTTATACCTCCTCAACCAATTCCCTAACATTCTGTGATTCTGTGTGATTCTGTGAATTCCCTGGGCAGCCTGTTCCAATGCTTGATAATCCTTTTGATAAAGAAATTTTTCTTAATGTCCAATCTAAATCTCCACTGGCACAACTTAAGGCCATTTCCTCTCATCCTATCACTTGTTACTTGGGAGGAGAGACCCATACCCACCTTGCTGCAACCTCCTTTCAGGTAGCTGTAGGGAGTGGTAAGGTCTGCCCTCAGCATCCTTTTTCCAGACTAAACAACCCCAGTTCCCTCAGCTGCTTCTCAAATGACTTGTGCTCTAGACCTTTCACCAGCTTCACTGCCCTTCTTCGGATGCACTCCAGTGCCTCAGTGTCTTTCTTGTAGTGAGATGCCCAAAACTGAACACAGTATTGAAAATTGTGGCATCAGCATTGCCAAGTACAGGGGGAGGATCACTCCCCTAGTCCTGCTGGTCACAGTATTTCTGATACAAGGCAGGATGCAATTGACCTTCTTGGCCACCTGAGGACACTGCTAGCTCATATTCAGCTGGCTGTTGACCAACACCCTCAGGTCCTTTTCCAATAGGCAGATTTCAAGCCACTCTTCCCCAAGCCTGTAGTGTTTCATGGGGTTGTCATGACTCAAGTACAGGACCTGGCTCTTGTCCTTGTTTTAGCTTATACAACTGGCCTCAGCCCATCAATGCAGCCTGTCCAGATCCCTCTGTAGAACCTTCCTACTCTCAAGCAGATCCACAATGCCACCCAACTTGGTGTTGTCTGCAAACTTATTGTTTATAACCTCAAGCTCTTTTCTTTTGGTAGCCCACAGACAGTCATTTAACATTAAAAGACAGAGGTGTTTTTCTGGGGAGTTGGTTTGGGTTTTGTTTGTCTGTTTGTTTGTTTGTTTTTCCATGAACATTGATTTAGTAATAAAGCTAGAAAAGCTTGTAAATACCCCAGAGGAAAATCTAGGCCATGACTCAATCTATGGTAGCGATGTTTTCCCTAATTTATTTAATGTTTATAGTACAAAAAAAAAAAAAAAGAAAAAAGAAAAAAAAAAAAAAAGGCCAGAAGAAATTAATATACTTTCTCTGGCTATTTCAGAGAAAATTTAAAATGGCAAGATCACATAGAAGACACCATGGAGACATGAGACATTTAGAAGGTCTGGAAACTGAACAGACCAATTTGTTAACTCTTTCATTGCGCTTGGCACAATACATTTTTTATACCTTTGATAAAAAGATGCCTTCAGTCAAACTTTAGTTTGGTCTGCTTGCTTTGCACAAGGTTGTGATCTTTCTCTCACACAAACATTTACACTATTATTTGGTCTAATTAAAACCAAAAAAAGTAAAAATAATAAAAATAATGTTTTTCAGGAACATGCTTTAACAATTACACATACACTTTTCAAAGTATTTTGAGCTGAAGTGTGTGTGAGAGAGAGAGAAAAAATGGTGAACATATAAGAATACCTGTACAGTTTCATAATTTTCATTGTTGAAAATAGAATCTTTTCAAATAAGGATGTAACCTAAAGAAAAAATACTATCTTTATTAATTTACATGACATTTGAAGATGAACCTGTGACAGTTCAACTTTGTGAATGTAGACGAAGAATAGGAATTCTATGAGGGCTCAACAGTTTGTGCAATGTTAAAATCCTCCTGCTTCCACTGAAGCTAAATGTAATGTTAGCATGTTATTGTTTGTTTCTGCATCGTGTCAATATCTTTCCTTCTCCTTTTTGCAAAGAAGCAGAAGTGTAGAGCAGTGGAAAGAAAAAGAAGACAAGGTAAACTGGTAAACTTCAGGAATCATTCAGAAGAGTACAATTTCATTGAATCATGGGGTAACACAGGTTGGAAAGCTCATTCAGTCCAACTTCTTGTTTAAGTAAGGTCAGTTATTAGGTCAGATGAGGTTACTCAAGGCTTTCTCAGGCTCTATATTCGGCTAGACTTTTAAGTGTATATTGAGGACTTTTAAAGCCATCTGAATTGATTAAGTCCTTCCTACCTGGATGCTCTGAGTATCTCAAAAGGGTACCTTGAAATATGCTTATAACTTTTTACTAAGCAACTACTGCAGAGATTCAGAATTACGTTTCAAATATATCTATTTTGCTGTGTCTGCTTAACATCTGTCATATTAGCTGTCACAGATTTCCAGGAAAGATCTCTTTCCTTCCATTTTATCTCTTGTACAATAGGTTAAAAAATAATTTTTACAAGCAAAGTGCATAATTAGACACTTTCAGTTTATGTCAGCTTATTAAAGGTTTGACTCTTCCAAGATATGAAGTATATAATCTCTTGATGAAGTCACTTATAAGAGGCACTGCCTTTGGTGATAATGCTCCAGATACCACATAAAGTAGATCAGAGGTTAACAGAGTAATTTCATTTCATATTACAGAAAATCTCTTTGAAGGTATATGAAGTATAGACATCACACGATTTGAATAATCATATGCAGGTGTGGGGTTTTTTAGAAGATGTTATAATGCTGACTATTTATCTGTTACAAGCTAAACAGCCTGGGTATTACTTTAAGGATCCTATTCTGTTTGTTAGCCTTCTGGATATAAAAATGAGTTACTAATCCGATTTTGTTTGGAATTTATGACCTTCAAATCCCAAATGCCTTCTACAAATAGGGGAGAAAGAAAGTAAAAATTTAAATATATGTAATTAAAGTGTACTAACATATAAATAATACATAACATTAATAAATTGTATTACCTTTCCAATTTTAATATTTAAAATATAGAATTATAATTAAAAATACATAAAGTATATTAACTACTCACCAATTTTTGCCTGAGTTTTAGATTTATTTTACCACCTCCATATCCATAGTTCAGGTGCTTAGGTTCTGAAGTCACATTGTGTCACTGTATGCTCACAAAATATGAAAGATAGAACCAACTCACATAATTTACAGCAGAGTAAGTATCCTGTAAAGCTCTGCCAGCTTCACTGCATCCAAAATGTTTTGCATCTTTAGAGAATGGAGACGGATTTGGCATTACTTAAGGTATCCACAAAACAGCATGAAAAAGATGTCAGTAGAACCACTGTTAATTAAGTAAAAGCTGGATTTTTTCACTAAGTGAGCATATCCAAAAGTTAATAGTCTTATATACAAACATACAGACCTTTACCTACAGCCTGACACTGCTTGGAGTGCCTAAGACTTAATCAAATCACAGAAGAAGTTTGTTATTAATCAAATCCCAGTGCATCACAGTGAAACGCAACTGCAATGATCATCTGGTTTTGACTGGATTAATCTTTACTATCGTGTAATTTCATGTCATAATTTTTCAGAAGACTTTGTTAAAAAAAAAACAAACAGATAACAAACAAACCTGAAATCACTCCATTTTCTCAGCAACCTATTCTGTTTTAAATGTTGAGATTCTTTTATGAAGACTATGAAAAGTAACTGCAATATTTATACATTATAAATTAACAGATCTATTCAAAAATCTTCCTCTGCTTCCAGCCTCATAGTGAGACAATCGTCTGTCATTCATAGAAGATTTTATACAAATAATTCAAGTTTAGCAGATGTAACCTTAGCAGAGACATGAGCTTTTTAATGGAGCCTTATTTACAGCTTGCCCTGCAAATACAGTCTGTGTTTTAAAAAAAACCTCAGAAGTATAAGTAATTTTGCCTAGGATGCACAGTATATTGTAGCATATGATCTGAGAAAATAAACAAGAGATATCAGAGGCTTCCCAGTAGAATTCTAGGGACAAACTGATCCTGTAATATAAGATGCAAACAAAATCGAAGACAAGCCACAAAGAGAAAACACAATATAAAATACAGTGCAGAACAGTTTCCATCTTGACTGCAGCTGAAGAATAGTTGTTGTTTCACAGTATATCACTTTTATTGTGCAATTCTCTCAGCTTCTAGCACATCTCTGAGGAATACCTTGAACAAGTACTCAAGTAAATCAACAAAAATGAACTATAACTCGATAAAAGTGCCTTTTACAGATTTACAATTATTTCCATAACATTTAAGTCATTGCCCTCATTGCAATTTTATCTGTCAAGAGCCAAATTAATCCATATATTGAAATAATCACTCTTCAGTACACCTGGCCAGGAGAGAGATGTTAAGCCTGTGTATGAATTGAGATACTCGAGAGAGCAAGAAATGGGAAAAGCAACTTTTCATTTCTAGGTGACTAGTTTAAATTCATTCTCACTCAGAAGTGACTGAATATCACTATCTAAAGACTGCTTGAAGACCTATGTGAAAAATTTTGTTGATCTTATTCCAGTTCTTAGTGGATAGGTCTGACATTCTGTTTACCACAAAACAGTTTGGCAATATCCCCTGTATTTTGAGTCTCACTAGCTTTTATCTGAATTGGAAACCACAGTACAATGTCCTCCCATAGAAGTGATTCTTCTAGGCTAGGAATGATAAGCTCTCCTAGAATGAAAGTAGATTCTCTGTGCTATGTTGCAACCAAGTTAGTAAAAAATGAACAGTTCCTTTTCCTGAACACCCAGTGTATTACAAACATATGCTTTTACACCACTTATAAGATCTTGGTGATAACACTGATAAAGTTATCAAACTTCAAAGAAAAAGGTGTACTTAAAAATCTAAAGTTAGACACAGAAGATCTGCTTCTTTGTAGAAGCAGAAATCTGTAGATTTCTATTTCTGTTTTCATCCAACTTATGTGCAATACAAATAATGTAATACTTATTTTTCTTTGCTTAATTTTCTTTGCTTCATATAGATATGAAATATACAGGTAATAAACCCTTCCTCAAGTATAAGTTCCTCCTAAGAGCAACTTCCATTACAACTTTGGATGCAGTTTTTTCTCATTTTGTTTTAGAATATTTGTATATTTCATTCTTCTTGTTAGTATAGACCAGACATATATTACTAAGCATATTAACAAGAGAAATATATTTTATTGAATAGCAAGAGAAAGTTCTCTTTAGCTAATATCAAGAACATCTTTGACATTATGATCCCGTGGAAGGGACTTTGCCTATATTGTGACCAACTCTAGTTAAATTTAAATTGCTCTCCTATCAGAGTGCCTGAACTAAAGACCTTTATCATCCCATAGACACTAAATTTCTTCATTGTACTTTATAATCTTTTTTTCTCCTAAGTCAGTTTTGGGATTTGGTAAAACTGATCTTAGTTTATAAGACAGTAGAAGTAGAAATATATGACACCCCACAGTATCAGTTATCCAGTTCTGCTATAAAAAGTAATAAACACAGCTTAAATTCTAACCTGATAAAAAGAAATTTAAGTGGCTCATAAAACTCTTGAACAGTGGAATGTTGTTTATAGCAGAACTTTCCATATGTCTTTCTCGTATATAATACCTTTTTCTTTCCATGAGTGTCTTTTGAGAATTAAAATGGTCTTACTAAAGAGTTTTACTGCAGTTCCTTTTTAAATAGCACTCTGTAGGATGGTGTATTTATGCAGTGATTTGGTACTCCTGATAATTTATTATCAGGAATTAAGTCAAATAATTTATATCACCTTCCAAGAACATAACAGTAATATAATGGTAATTTCTTCCCTCCCTCTCCTGAATTCTACATTACGAGGCATTAAATCTGCTAAGGAGGCAGTGGACTGATTTGTAGAAAGTGTTCAGAAAAGAAGGATTATGTCTTCAAGTACATGAATGTAACTGGGGTGGAAATGTTTTC
The DNA here is from genome assembly GCF_000700745.2 of Antrostomus carolinensis. Taxonomy (NCBI): domain Eukaryota; kingdom Metazoa; phylum Chordata; class Aves; order Caprimulgiformes; family Caprimulgidae; genus Antrostomus; species Antrostomus carolinensis. Next base: position 22,949 of record NW_010300034.1, on the reverse strand, counting down.
TAATGGGAGACTTGTATTTTTCTTCCTTTCTTAATGGGACAAGAAAAAGCCTTTTAATTTCACTGACAAATCTAAAATACCACTACATGAAATAGAAACAGATCTTTTTAATGAAATCACATGGGATTATACAAAAATTTTCTGAATGTTCATTAATTGAACTTGTTTAAAAGAGATAGGAGAATTCAAGAAGTAACACTAAAAGATGTACAAGTTCATCTGAGAATCAGAGGTCATACTGGGCATGACCAGGGCTGTCCATAGAATTATAAAATGATCAAATAGTTTGGGTTGGAAAGGCCTTTTAAACATCAGCTAGTCCAAACCTTCTGCAATGAGCAGGGATATCATTATGTCAAACTATAATAAACATAAACTATGGTAATACCAACAAAAAAATAAGGGCAATTTATATCATCCACCTGGGCTTGTGCAAGGCCTTTGACATAGTCCCACATCACACCCTTATCTCTAAATTGCAGAGATATGGATTTGAAAACTGAACTATTCAATGGACAAAGAACTAGTTGGATAATTGCATCCAGAGAGTTGTGGTGAATGTCTCTACATCCAGGTAGAGGTCGGTGCTGAGTGGTTTTCCCCAAGAGTCAGTCTTGGGACTGGTGCTCTTTAACATCTTTATCAATGACCTGGAGAGTGGGATTGAGTGTACCCTCAGCAAGTTTTCTGATGACACCAAGCTGAGTGGTGTAGTTAATACAATAGATGGAAGGAATGCCATCCAGAGGGACCTGGACAAGCTTGAAAAGTGGGCCCATGAGGACCTAATGAAGTTCAACAATGCCAAGTGCAAAGTTTTGCACTCGGGTCAGGGCAAACCCAGGTATGTGTACAGAGTGAGAGAAGAACTCATTGAGAGCAGCCCTTCTGAGAAGGAATTGGGAGACCTGGTAGACAAGAATCTTGACATGAGCCAGCAGTGTCAGACTGCAGCCCGGAAGGCCAACTGTATCCTGGGCTGCATCAAAAGACAGTGTGATAGTTTCACTGGGCTAGCCCTTGGCTAGCAGCCAACACAGCCGTTCACCTACTTCCCCCCTCACCCCCAGGGGACAGAGGACAGGATGAGGGACAAGGGTAAGAAGACTTGTAGTTTGAGATAAGAATAGTTTAATAATAGAAATAAAAGAAAACTTAAAATGATACTAATATTAAAATAGTAGTGATAATAATAACATTAACAAAATATGCAAATGAGGGATACACAATGCAACTGCTCACCACCCACCGACTATGCCCAGCCCATTCCCAGATAACGATCCCAGAGGAGTGACAATCCCAAACCAAAACTGCAATCCTGGAAGAGCAAAAGCCAGAGAGAGACAAAAGAGGAAGAGACCCCCACTAATTCACTGGACTTGACATGATATGATATGGAACACCCCATCGGCATATCCAAACTCCAATTTAGTTTATTAATTTAAATATTCCTCACCCATTAGATCTTGAGCTGGCAGACTAACAAAACATGAAGTCCTTCACTTCCAGTGACAAAAATGCAAACACTGGTCTGTTATCAGTGTCTCTCTCATAACAAGTCCCAGGCTGAAAGCAAAATGCAGCACTATTTTAACGACTGAAAAAGAAACCCAGCTCTGCTCCAGCTAAAAGCTAGGGCAGACAGGTGGCCAGCAGGATGAGGGAGGTGATTGTCCCCCTCTACTCTGCCCTTATGAGACCCCATGTGGAGTATTGCATCCCAGCCCGGAAACCCCAACACAAGAAAGACGTAGAGCTATCAAAGCAGGTCCAGAGGAGAGCCATGAAGATGATCAGAGAGCTAGAGAACCTCTTTTATGAAGATAGGTTGAGGGAGCTGGGCTTGTTTAGCTTGTCAAAGAGAAGGCTCTGGAGAGATATCATGGCCTTACGATACTTGAGCTTATAAACAGGAGGCAGTGTAAGTTTTTACATGGGCAGATAGTGATAGGACAAGGGGAAAAGGTTTTAAACTAAGAGAGTGGAGATGTAGGTTAGATATTAGGAGGTAATTTTTCACCCATACAGTGGCAAGGCACTGGAACACGTTGCCCAGAATTGTGGATGCCCCTTCCTTGGAGGCATTCAAGGCCAGGTTGGACTGGGCGCTGGGCAGACTGATCTAGTGCTTGGGAATGCTGTCCATAGCAGGGGGGTTGGAACTAGATGACTTTTAAGGTCCTTTCCAACCCAAGCTATTATATGATTCTATGATTGATTTAATGAAAAAATCTTGTTTCATTTCAACAGACCAGCCTCACTGTCCACTGGTTTTTACTTTGTGACACTGTTCACGTAGATGAAAAATAAATGCAGGTAATTAAGAAGGCTACTAGTTTTTTTCCCAGCATTACAGCAATTTCTGTGCATGAATGACTTCCCAGAAATCCATAACTGTCAGTCAAGCAGCTGAGCCCATCAGAGTGGCAGGCAAAACAGAACTAGGTGCTGGTTGTTGTGTCCTACCCCAACAACACTGTTCTGACTTTTCCTTCTTAGTGTATGAATAGCAAAGACAGAATCAGATTCTATCTGATTCAAAGTCATCATTGACAAAATGTTAAACTCATAGTTACCTTAGGATTTTTTTTAAGTAGTTCAGTGAAAATCCTTTCATTCTGTTAAGATTCAAAAAATGTTTAGAAATACATATATCTGCTACGAGAATAATAGCTAATGGCACAATATACACTCCTTGCAAGAATGTTAAAAAAGAAGAAATGCCATTAAATGCTAATATTTCATAGGAAATGAATTTAAATGCTGAAAGAGTGAAAATGTTTCTAGGCATTAAAACTGTTTATTTCAAAGAAATTTAACAGCTGGAAATATGTTATAGCTGTTTTAAGGACATTTAACAGATTATTTAACAGTTACAAAATGTCTTCCTGCTAGTAAGCCTGAAATGGTTAATTTATGTTTTTTAGTGCAATGTTTCTTTGGTAAAATATTTCTCTTAACATTAGGTTTCTAGTTCTGCATTGATATGACCGTACGCCATATATAAAATATGAATAAAATAATTTTTAAAAATCTGTAATTTTTCTAAATATTTTGTATATTCAAGTTAATATAAAATATTTTTTAGTAAAATTTACTGAGTTTGAATGTATTTGAGATCAATAGATTCAATGTATTTATGTAGCCTGAAATGTATTTTAGTGTCAGCACTGCTCTTTTGGAGAAATATTTTCATACCAGAGAGGTTTTGAGCTCTTCACAGAAGTTGATAATATTCTTTTTTGGAGACCTTTAGTGCAAGTAAAATAATAAATTAATAATCCAGGAGTAAATAAAATTTTCAGCCTGCCCCAAGTATGGCATACACTTCATGAGAAAAAATACCTTTTTTCTGGAACTTGTTTATGTATTGAACGCACACTAAATTTTACATACATACAGAAATACTATCTGGGTGCTAATCAAATTTTAGCCTTTGCTGAATTATTTCCAAAATCTTCTTCAATCACTTGGATACAAGGCTTGAAGGACTGCTAACAAAGTTTGCTGATGACACCCAATTGGGAGGAGCTGTGGACACTCTCAAGGGCAGAGGGGGTCTACAGAGAGATCTAGATAAATTAGAGAGCTGGTGAATCACCAACCGTATGAATTTTAACAAGGGCAGGTGCCGGATTTTGCACCTCACACTTTTTAAACATAATTCACTATTTATCAGAGATACTTCCTGTCAAATTAAAGCCTGAAACAAGTTTTATCGCATCAAACCCAAAAATTTCAAAAGATGTCAGGGGAAAAAGAAATATCTTGATAAATCCTTCAGAAAATAGTTCCTGTAAATAAGTCCACTCTGTACAAAGGACTTATAACTGTAGGCTATCGAAGCTACCTTTTGGAAACAAAAGAGATTAGCCAGAGATAAATTCTGTCCCATAGCATCAATAAACAAGCTCTGCAGTCTAAAATAATATGCAGCTACAAAAACAATGATGTGGGTTTTTTAAGAAGATTATTTTATATTATTAACTACATCTTCCACTCCTCTTACTCTATTTTCTCTGTACCACAAGTCATGATTTCTTCTATAGTTGTGATCAGGACAAACAAATTGTCATTAACAGAAAAGACTAATCATCTATTAAATGTGTTCTGAAGACAAGCTTACAAGTGTCTCAGGGTTGACTTAAGGCGCTCTGGTATTCTAAGCTAAGGTATTACTTTCCTAGCTGAGAAATCAATTTATACTCTAAGTCATAAAGACCCTGGGACGTTTCTAATTGTACCATAGTTAATGACACCAAAAGTTCATTCTTTCATCATATAAATAACATTTTGTGAGTGTGCTCCCAATTTCTATATTAATTAAGATTCTATCTGACTCATTTCTGAAAGTTTTGGAGTTCTGCTCAGGTATGCCCATTGTCTATTTGGCTATTACAGAAAATCTAGCATCAATCATTTCATGACATATCTCTGTTTCCAGTCTGGAGTTTTAAATATGTGTCATGGCAGGTGGAGGGGAGGAAGGAAAGATGGTTGTTTTGTTTGTGTTTTGTGAGTTTGTATGTAAAGAGATACCATATCACTAAGTTATTCATAATGATGGCAATTTACACAATACTGGGCAAAAACTTTCCGTACTTTGAGACAGAACTGCACAGAAGAAGGTTTGGCATGACATTTTGACTTTATGAATGCTGATGAAAGTGTTTTCATTGGTTTCAATGGAAGAATACTATGCTTACAGGCAGCATTTTCAGAAAGCTGTATTCTTTCAGTCAGTTCCCCTAGTACAAATTTGATGAAGGTAGTACATGAATAAAAGAAGTTCCTGGTGATTTAATTCAGATGGCATAGTCAGGAACAAGTAGATTTTGATAAAATGTTACTCTAATTAACCAGTGTATAAATCCAATGGAATCTAACAAGATCAGTGAATTTAAAGAATAGGAAGACAGGTTACAGAAAGATGTAGGAATAGTCTAAATTGATTTCCAATGTATCTATTCCTTTTTACTTTTCCTAATACATAAATCCATTACTATCACATGCAGTCCCACTAGAAATCCTAATGAGAAATCAGAGTATGAGATGCTCACTATGAAGCTAACACATGTAGTTCCACTGAAACCAGGAGGAAAGTCTGTGGAAGAAAAGCATGGTTCCAAGTTTGACAGTATTATTTTTTTCTATCAAACTGACATTGATGTCCAGGGTGAATGGAGCATTAATCTACGTTCATGTTTCAAAAAAGCTCTGAAAACAAATATGACATAACTGACGTAAGGTCGGATGCTGGGAGAGACTGAAATAATGTTTCGGGTCTTTTGAGTTTTGAAGTTGATTGCTTAAGAGGTATTATCTGAAGAGGCTAAGGATTAGCTTGGGGGCATGATGGACACCTCTGCTTTCCTTAACAGTAAATCCAAAATTATTCATAGACATGATCTTGATCAGTGCTCAGGAATTGCTTAAACCAAAAATAGTATCTCTGGGTTATCTGACCTCCTTGTAAACTCTAGCAGCTTGTCTTATTATTTACTGTGAAGTCAAAAACATGTTTGGAAGACTAATTTGAGCCTGACCCTGACTTAATCGAGTTACAAAACACAGATTAGATTCTGCTGTTGTGCAGGATTTTTTGTTACTGATTTCACTTGGATTAAGATTAGACAATGTAAATAAATATAAATTTCCTACATGCATTCTGTGATTCACTGGAATTTCCCCAGTGGCTGAATTGTATATTTTTCCATAGTAGTATTATCTATTTGATACAATCCCTCTTGATTGTCTGGTTTTGGATTATCCAAGTTAAGTATAAGTGAACAGTACTGTCAGTGATGGGTCAATCATTCTGGTTCTACCAAAGCCAGCTCAGGTCTGGAATCTTTAAACCACCCTAGGCGGTACATATGTACAACACATATCCAGTACCACTGCTGACATTTTCTTTTTCCTTACATCATCAATGAATGTTTTTAAAACCTAGTTTACATAAGTTTAATCTTGTCTGTATGTTTGCTTTAACTATGATACCCTGGATCACCAATTTATCCTAGAAGGATTCAGTGTAATTGTCATTAATTTATAACCATGTTATTTACAAATATTAGTTTTATTTTGAACATCTACCATAGCATTATTACAATGGACATTCATTACAGAAGTCTAACGTCATAAAATGGTATTCATTTTGTTTCCATTTAATTATACTGCATTATTTATTTATTTTCTTTTTGCTGCATTTGACACATATCAAGCAATTTTAAGATTAAGTGTTTAATATTCAATTTTAGGTAGCTAAAATTCTAAGTATATGTTAACTCACTTTATTTCACACTTTCCACTACTGAAACTATTTTTTGGCAGAAAAACCAAAACAGAATATGTTCTGTATGTTCATCTGTGAAGGAAACACCGTTTTAATGATTAAACTAGCAAATATAGTAACTAGTAAGATGCTGACTGGACTTTCACTGAAGTTGATAAAACAGCTCTATAATCTTATATCCTAACTCCACTAATATGATTTCTGTCTATGATAATATCAGTTACTCATAGTGAGCAGAGAAATAAGCCTAGCAGTGATAATTCCACTTTTCATTAAATGTGGAAGTGTCTCCAGACGAGTTATACATTATTAGAAAAAGAGGATGTTACAGAATGTAATATTTTCAGAAGCAACAAGTTAGAACAATTATATTCCATCACAAAACTCTGTTCTCAGGAAGGAGTATAATGCTCTGAAGATGTCCACTGTTTAACTTGTTGATGTCAGAATAATAAATATTTTTTATCATATCAAACCATGTTTTTCAAAACTCTGCTAATGCATGCATACAAGGACCTGGAAGTAAGCAGTCTTTCCAAGGCAAGGACTGGACCTTCTTCAGCACAATGGGACACTGATCTAAGTGACAGACTATTATTTCTTCTGTTAAGAAGTTGAAGCAGGAAATAGTTGTCAGTGTGTCTTCATGCAAGTCAGGCTAAATATATATTTTCACATTTAGCTCTAGTATCCTCAGTAGCTTCATTTAAAGTAACAAAGAAAAATTTTGTAGTATATGATTTTTTTTTTTTTTAATTTGAAATATTAATAATACCTTACTGGTCATGACACAGGGTCTCATGTCTATGTTTCATATCCAGTACACAGCAGAAACAAACTAGAAATATTACAGAATTACTTACAACATTATGAGCAGAAAGATGTTCTTACAAAGAAACTCAACCACTACCAAAGTATTTAGATTTGCATAATATCATGTCAATCAGTTTCATAACAGCTCTTTTTTCACTGTTTACTTTTTATTGATAGCTACACTCTCTCGATAACATCTTACCTCTCAGAAAAAATATACATTTCTACTTTGTTGAAACTTTGAAATATGTCTAACTTTTAAATACATTAATTTCCAGTCAAAACTACTTGTTTATTTATAACAACATGAAATCACATTGAAATCTTTTGTCACACTTAAGAGTTCTTCCCTACGTTGCTATCAAGAAGCAGTTCTTAATCAGTCAGTGACATGAAAGAAGAAATCCTTTCCATTTAATTGAATACATGAGGCTAACTACCATGACACACGTTCATGCAGCACTGGATTCAATTATTTTTAAGTCAATAGCAGCAGGCGAAGCCCCTTTTACACTCAAGAAAACATGAAAGGCCACACAGTCTGGCTCTGAATAGCACAATACACAGTTTTTCTCCCTGTCTGGGATAAGTAGCAGAAATAAAATAAAAATTTTTCATTATAAAGCTTATCCCTAATGAATACCTTCTTAACAGATGTACCATACTATCCTTCCTGTTGGATATTTGCAGTGCTAACTACATCCACTTTCTAGTTTCTCTTTTCCAGTGAGTTTATTCAATAAGCAAATACCTGTGCAGTTCAGAAACACTAAGGGTTTTTTTCTAAGGCTGGTACTATAACTCTGCCATTATTCAGACAATCTTCCTAAATGTAACAGACAAACAGATACAAAGACAAGTATTGGAGTTAAATGGGATATTTATGTAATTGATGACAATCAAAATGTTGGATAATAATTCTTGTAGGTGCTGTGTCATAGCTTCTTTTTCATAGTGTATTTTCACTACCTCCAAAGTCTATATAGACTATTGTCTATATAGAAAAAAGCAAAATAGAAAAAGAAAGATTTAGCAAAATGTACCCAGATTCAAAATTATCTTTTTATTTAAGGCAAGAAATAGCCAAATATGTTAATGGTAAAGGAAACAAATGCATATAGCCTCGCATTTCAGTAGAACCCTGCCTTGACTCTCAAACGATATAAAATTCACAAATATATAAATTAAAGAAGGTTAAAAAAAAAAAATCAGCTTCCTGACATACACTGTCGTTTTTTTCTAAACCATGAGGAGAATGACAGAGAGAGAGAGGGAGAAAAGGAGGGAGGCAGGGAGAGGGAGAGGTAATTTATTCCTTGACAAAGCCAAGCTTGATGAATAGCTCAGAAAATGAATTTTGACTTTAGAAACATGAACATTTCCGTATCCTTCTTATCAGTTTATGTGTTTATATTTTCAATATATATAACACAATTTCAGTCTTGAGCATCCAGCTGACTTACCTAAGTGTTTTAAAAGTTACTAGCTACCCATCATCTGTGCATGTAAATAGAAGACAATGGCATCTTCCAACTATTGCCTAAATTTTGAGGGGAAAAAAAGACATAATAAGAATGATATTTTTTAACACATAATGAAACAGAAGAAAAAAATAGAGGAAGCTCTCAAAGTTGTATTAATTGTCGTAACAGTCATGTATCTTCCTGCCCACCCATACCTTGTGAACGAACCCCATCACTCAACCATTTTGCAAAAGTAAGTGACTCTTTATGACCTTTTATTTTGACCTCAGGGCCTGTATGTAATCCCTACAAGTGTCTTAATGATTTGAAAAAACTCAACACAGAAGTGAAGTAGTCTGGGCTCCAAGCAGCATATTTGATCTTTGAGATACAGACTGTCAGATGGATTTGTCAGGTAATATAAATATGTCCAAAAAGACAGAAGTGGAAAAAAAGTATTTATTTAAAAAACAAACAATGAACAAGTACTTTGAACTATCTCTAAAGAAAAAGGTAAAAATATTTATGTTTAAAACTATGAACAAAAATAATTATTCTGAGCCATGTTAATGTGCTGTTTTTTGGTCATTTGTATGTTCTGTATTTTTATACCAAAGTAAACTCTAGTTTTATCAAGAAAATCAAGGAAACACAGTGTGATTATGATATCTACTATTGTCAATTTACTTGTATAACAGTAACAATCTTGTCTTACACAGTGTAAAAACCTTCTTTTTAATGATTTTTGAGACATTTGCACATACAGTATAAGTAATTTACTGTATCTGATCAAAGTATTCAACATGTTTGTTGTCATTAAGTGGAAAACATTCCTTCCGCAATGTTTTTTCTTGTAATAACAGCACTATGATTTTAATTTCTATGTTACATTTTAAATATAATGAATGCTTATTTTCTCCAGTAATAATTTTTGGGTTTGAGTTATTATAGCATTGAGTATATTATCTGTTACATAATAAAGAAGAACAACCACCACAATATATTTAAAAGGTATTTATATAGAGATTAAAAACAATTTGGTCTTTTTAAAATACGTGTAACATATTTATTCACAGTCAAATACATTCACCTAGCAGAAAATTGAGCAAGACTGTAAAGCTAAACTGAACAAGTAGTCTATGAGGTTTTTCAGACTACTTTTCATTATAACCTGTTTCTGAAAGCCATTAGGTTTCTGTCCTAAGCAAAGTTGTTATTTCACTACTTTTGCAAACAATAAAACATAGCAACTTGTGAAAACTAGAATTAAACATTCCATATTTGCTACCTTTAGCTTTTTTTCTTGACAAGTTATATTCATAAGGACTTCAATATTTACTTCTATTTAGCCTGTACAAGCAGATGATTTTTTTTTTCCCTAAATTTCCCTGTACAATAAATAACTTAAATCTTCTATAATACAAACTACAGAGAATAACATTTCCTCTCCTGAAACAACCTGATTTGTTTTGTAGATAGAAAAATAAAATAATGCCATGCAATGTTTTTGCTCTAACTGCAGAAAGGGATGGTCTGGAGAGATAACTACAATTTGGTAGGATCTATTATCTGCAAAGGCCTAAGTTAGTTTTGTTCAGACTCTCTCCCTTGTTCATAATAATTTCTAGAAGATATATGGAAATAAAACCCTCCATTGCTATAGAATACTCGTGGATTGGCACATGAATAAAAAAAAAAAAACTGCCTAGGTACAAGGCTGGTGTGGTTGGAACACTTATGATACAGCTGTTTAACTCTACTAGTGTTGACTCAGCTTATGGTCCCAGGTTGCAAACACTTCAGCAATCACACCCACTCTGCTACCCTGAGTTTATATATTGATTTCATGTGAACAGTATTATTAACATCAGGACCTTGTGAGTCAGAAAGGCAAGTCACAAGCAACCACTTCATATCATTTCCACTACAATAATCCTCATCAAATAATCCTTAAGGTGTTTAAATCTTTCTTTGAAAGAGAAAGGCCTTTGTGTCAGCTTAAATTGCTATAAAAAGAAAGGGAAAATACTCTCAGAGGAAGCTATGCAGGTGATTACCGTATGCAAAATGATCTCCAGAAATTAAATCACAGTCAACTGGGGAATCTGCATAAAGTTTTCAAAAAGTGCAACTATAAATCTGAATATAAAATCTACTGGAAATAGAAAGTTCTGAAGAAGAGTTCATAAATTCCTAGAAATACAGTAATTTTAAAAATCCAAACAACTAGATAGAAGAATATTTAATAACTGATTTTCTGCATTGAGAAAGAATAGATTAACAGATGTTAAAATAAAATGCTTAAGTGTAGAGACTACATACAAATAAGCACAGTTGAAAGTTTAATTACTAAGATGAATTTCTAACTGTGTGCCTAATAGACCCTCATGTATGTAAATATTAAGTTCTTTCCATAATGACTAATGATCTTGAATGGCTTATGGAACTATAGGGTGTAAATAGCCCCGTATCCCAATAAACCTAACCAAACTTCTAACGTGAAGTATGTATCATAGGCTAAAATATTTTTTCTGGTGCTATCAAAATAAGTAAAAACAGCTCTATCAGTGCTTAAGTCCTGAAACCATCTGATAGAATGAGATACTACTGAACTGGATGGTCCTTACATTAGACCTTACCTACCAGGAAAAAAAAGACCCAAAAAAAGGCAATAGAGTAAGAGAAGAAAAAAATATCTTAAAAGGAATTGCTATCTTTTTTTAGGACCACTGTAAAACCAAGGAACAACTAATATGAATGAAAGATATACATGCAGATATAGACTTAAAACCTATTACTGGAGCCTGATCAAAAATCATTCATCGGATTTTTCTGATTTTTATCAAAAATCATATGTATGAGTTTCTATTATCTTGTTCTGAGTCACATTTGAGAGTTTTTTGTTTTCTCCCTCCACCATTTTATCTTAAATAGATGCTATCTCCTTTTAGTTTGTACAGTGTGACACATGTATGGATAGTTAACAAAAGCTCTTCTCAGCTTTTCTTGCTAGACTAAACAAACCAAAATATTTTTGCCTTCTTTCAAATTACAGGTTCTCCATTTATTTGTTGATATTCATGGCCCTTCTGCACCCATTCCAGTTTGCACTCTTTTGGAACATGAGTAACTAGGAGAGCATTAAACACACCAAGTGGAGTTTTACTCATGAAATCAAGCACTTCTTTTTCTATACAAAAATTTTGCCTTATACATATATAAGCTCTATTGCCTTTTTCAGAACCATGTTAGAAACTCACAGGCATCTTCCATGTAAGAAATGCAAGCCTTAAGGGTTTTTGAAATTATGAGCTCTCTGCTTCTACTGATTGTCGTTTCATTCTTACTGTCCCAATACCCAATATTATCCAGTTTTGTTTATAAGCTAATCTGGTCTTTCTGTGCAGAAAACAAAAACGAAATAACATCAAGTTTAATTAACACACTTGTAGATTTTTTTCCCCAATATCAATTGCAAACTCCTAAGTAGATATCAAATCAAGACCAAGCCTCAAAGAAGGGTTGATCTAACCTATACCTTTCTTCTTATTTTCTTCTCCCACAAGTCAGGTAAAGAAATTCTTTCAGTCAGTTTCTTGAATTAATTTGAATTAACTCAGTTCTTCTCCTGTTGACTAATGAGTTGTGAAAATATAAGAACGGTAAAAATAAAGTATTTTTTTATTTATCATTGCTTTGTTAGACAGAGCTGCAATTTGTTCTGCAGTACAAAACAGAAATACATATAAGGTATCAAATCAATTTTGGTTAAAAGTTATATAAATAGAATGTGCTTACCTATATGTGATGAAGAATTTGAAAATGAGAATATGGATCTGCAATCAATTTCCTGTTCATTTTATCTGACTATCACTTTCTTATAATGGAGGAAAATACTATACTTTTATTCCCATGAATAGAAAATCCATTCAAAAAATAAACTTACTTAACGTTTGTTTGAACAAAGAAATATCAGTCTTGATAATAATGCTTTAAAGAAAAAATGTAGTCTGAAAGACATGTACTACTATCACCTACTCCCAAAAGAGATGAGAAACAGATGACCTCCAATGACTAAGGATTTCAAGGATTTCTTTGAATTTTGAGCATGAACAATAAATACAGCACTGTATCACATGGAGTCCTGTTTGAGTATTGATTAACATGTCCTCATGTAAAGGTTGCATTTGCCAAAGTAAGCCTCATAAAATCCATGACCAATGTATAAGCTGTCTACAGTGTAATGAGCTAATGAAGTTAGGAAAATGGTACATTTCTACATTACTGACCTGCAGTACTGAAATTAAAAAAGCAAAAGAGAAATACTTACTGAGTAAAATGTAACGCAGTCCAGTAGGGAGGAAGAGATATGGACACAGACAAGAGACAAATTTCTTGATGGATTAATGGATCCAGAGAAGAGGAAGGGATGGAGATGAGGATTACATTTTACTTCTGTCAGTGGAGAGTCATAAACCATGAAAAATTTATATCAGTCTATGGACAGGGCTTTGTACCAATGCTTTGTCACAGGCATTCAAAGATCAACATTTTGCTGGAACAGCTACCTTAGGTCAATGAACCAGTGAACAGCTTCAGCCAAGTGTTTTCCATTGTGCCTTATCATACAAGAATAGCATTGGATTTTGGACAGGCAAATAGTAAAGCAAGAAATGTGACCATCAAAGAGAATTTTATTGCCACTGAAAGTAAATTTTTATTTTCTGACTTAAATTTAACACCTCTGAGCTATCCATTCCACTACCTTGATGGTGCTCTCCATTGAACCACTTGTTCACACTTGGCACATCTGGGCAACTCTAAAAAACTGGCACTGAGGGTACTACTAAGAGCTATGCCTCTTGTATTACATGTTGTGGTTTGTTAAACAAGAGAGAGAGAGTGAAGAAATAGCTATGTTGCCTCTGTATGTCCCCGGAGTTCAATGTACTCTGATGGTTTAACCTATCAGATCTTTTAACTGTTTACAGATTTGCTGTGCCAGAGATTTGTAAGAAAGAAGGATTGAGCTTTATATATGGTCTTGTATAATCTACTAGCGCACTTGATAATTTTTTCACAACATATTATGTATTAAACTGAGTCTAGGTTCCGTTCTATAATGCAAGAAATACAGATCAACAGAATCAGAGAAGAATTAGCATTTTTATCATTCAAAATACATTAAAAAAGGTAAGGGAAAATACAATCTGCATGACTCTCATACTACGAAGATTCAAGAACTAAAGAAGGTGTATGAGGAAGAGATAAAAACGTTTACATATATGAGAAAATACAAGATTCAGGGGATCTACTAAAAATTCTTGCTAGAATTGAGGGTTTAAAGAAAAAAAAAAAAGGAGCATAATTCCAACAGATTTCAAGGGGTCTTACAGTCCTATATCACTTAGCTCTTTGTTTCAGGTCATTTGTAGTATGATTCCACTGAGATATTCATATATTCTCAAGTTTGAATAATTATTTTATTTTTATACTTATTTTGCAATTTAGGTTAAGTTCCTCATAATAAACAAAAATTAACATTTTTTTTCTTTATTTCAGTTTTTTAAAAATAGTAGTATAACACTAATGAAAAAGCAAGTTTTGTGCAAAACTTTACAGCTAAGTGTCAGTAATCATACCGTTTGAAGAATTTCTATTTTATACTAGATTTGAAGATTTATGCATAGTAAAATGGCTATATATCTTAACCTTGGATAAATAACACAAAATTAAGCACTACATCTTCCAGAAAGATGAGAAAACAATAAACAATTTCCTTCAGAAGACACTGGTGTGTGGACTGGTAGTGGTTGAGACCACAGTATCTTAGTAACATTCTACTGTAACTTTATACTGGTAGAATAAAGAACAGCTTCTGCAGGTTTTTGAGGATTCACTCACCCAAGCAAGAAAAAAGCCAAAACCAACAACTCTTCTTTCCACAAGTAAGCAGTTTGTAGCACAGAAAGTTTTCACTTTCTCTCACTTCTCAAAATAAGCTTCTATATTTTTCCGTAGGGACGGCAAGTGAAACCTGACCATTACTCCCATTGTATTTCACGCTGTATGAGTTGATTATGCTTTCATATGTTCTTACAAATTCCTCCTTCCTACTTTTTTTTTTTTTTAATCTCCACCAAATACATTAGCAACAAGCACTAAGATGAAGTAGGTATTAAAACATAATCAGGAATATCTGAGGATATGTTCAATGCTAATACTCTTTTGGCATATCTGATTAATTTTGCTTTCAACTGACTTTAAGGTTTCACAGTTCTTTGTTATCGCAAACTGGAAGATATGCCCAAATATTTCTGACCAAGTTTAATAATACATTCTAAGTTTTAAAAGATACATTTTTTTGAAAAACCAATATAACCTATGCTTGTATATGTTGAATTGATTCTTTAAAGTAACTGATACAGCTGTTAGAACTTGCAATTACAAGGCTAATAGATATATAATTGTTTGTGGCAAAACAATCAGTTAAATCAGCAAAATCATTCACAAAAGCTAATAAATACTTTTTCAATATTTTTCTGTTTTCCAGTGACTAAAAATTGGAAAATAATTCATACTATTTGCACACAGTGAAGTTGTGTTAATTTACACCACTTTCACCTATGAACAGCAAGCTGGTCAGAGCCAGCAATGTGCCCTTGTGGCCAGGAAGGCCAACAGTGTCCTGGGGTGCATTAAAAAGAGCGTGGCCAGTAAGTCAAGGGAGGTTCACCTCCCTCTCTACTCTGCCCTGGTGAGGCCACATCTGGAATACTGTGTCCAGTTCTGGGCTCCCCAGTTCAAGAAAGACAGGGATCTTCTGCAGAGCGTCCAGAGGAGGGCCAAAGGGATGATCAGCAGTCTGGAGCATCTCCCATATGAGGAGAGGCTGAGAGAGCTGGGACTCTTCAGAGAAGACTGAAGGGGGATCTTATCAATATTTATAAATACCTGGAGTATGTGGGCCAAATTGATGGGGCCTGGCTCTTTTCAGTAGTACCCAGTGACAGGACAAGGGACAATGGGCAAAAACTGGAACACTGAAAGTTCCATACAAACTTAAGGAAAAACTTCTTTACTGTGAGGGTGACAGAGCACTGGAATAGGCTGCCCAGAGAGGGCAGACAGCATCCTGCTAGGGAACTAATGTGACATCTTCAGAATTAAGCATCTCAGACTACGGTTTACTTTGCAACTGTTTGAGACATTAAGCCGCATGCAAACTAGCCTAGACTCAAGATTAAGCAGATTAAGCACACTTTTTGTGTGATCAAATCACAAAACATAGCCTCAGTCTTCCTGTAAGTACAACAATAAACAAAATATAGAACAGATATTAATGCAGTTTTTCTGCATTTTCTTTTTTCCCAGAATCATGTTTTTATTTAATTGAATTTATTTGATAGCCATAAATAATACTTTTGACAAGACAGGAAATATGAAATACAGTCTGTTAATACATCATTAATAAAAGGTAGCTAGTATCACCCGGTCTCTGTTTCACAATGTGATATTTTGGAAGGACTTCAGAAGTTCTCACCCTCAATAATTAAATATCTTTTCACTTTTTAGCTTTTTAACTGGGTATCATGACACCTTCAGCATGTGTGAAACAGTACAATTACCTTGATCTGAGTTTCAATATATACTAGCATCAGGAACACTGATTTTTACTGACTCAATGCTTTAACAGTTTCTTGGACATTTGCTGTGAATGCTGGCAGAAGTATTTTGGAAGTCTGCATTAGGAATTCATTTACAGTTATATTGTGTTGTACAGGGACTACAGTGTATCCACAACTAATGCTGACAGCCAAAGTTTTCTTGGAATAGGCTAGCAGGGGAATCACTGAATCAATATATGATCTACAAAGAAGAAATATAAAACTTCTAAGCTTTTCTCATGCTTGCCTTATGCTTCAGCCTTACGCTGAAGTGTAGAGCAGCTTCCACAACATACAAGTAGTACTTGAAATCTCTGTTTAGTGGAGAATTAATATGTATTTATCACTCAACATTACAGAGCTTCTTTCATAAGTATGAAACGACACTTCAATCTAGTCTGGAGAACCAAACCAAAAAAAAACCATTTTTTTACCCAAGTCAGTTGGCAAACCATAATAGAACAATATTTTCCTGTACATAGCTTTGGTTAGAAAACAGCTATCAGATACCTTTTTGATTTCTCAACAACATTACACGAGTGTGAATTTAAATGAAAAGAACAGAAAAACATATAGAGGTCAGAGTTTGGCTGTATGCAATAAACATTCATGCAGCTTTTGAGGGATTTTAATTTTTTCAAGCAGATTTTATGAAATTCCATGGTACAACTCCAGCATTCTTAATACTAATTGTACAAAAACAACAACAAAAAAGATATTAAAGGGGAAAATATATGTATCTAGAATAACTGAGCATTTTTAGATGCTCACTGAACAAACATTCTCTTTGCTTTGCTGAACTGAAAATACTCCAGCATGGCTTTGGCATTTCCCTCTTTAGGAAGGTATAGCTTCTCTGTATTTTATCCAGAAAGTTCCTTTGAACTCAAATAATTTAAAGGATCTGCTCTATATTGAAGAAATTATGATTGTTAACATTATTCCAGAAAGTTTTCCAACACAGGTGTCTAAAGTACATGAACACTGTACAGACTGACAAATTAATATGTTAGTTCTTCCATCTTTCAGGAAATTGGTATATTACGAAATGATAATACTTTTGTGATATAAAACAATTTGAAAGCCAATGGTTTAGCTCTTTAACTCAGTTACTGAAAGTCACAGGTCATTTGGCTAGCTATACATATTTTTTTCAGGCTTTCCAATTAGAGAAGATAGATTTTATAGCCTGCTTTTTTTCCTTTGTGAGGAATATTTACTGACTGATCACAGTGTCTCTATAACATTACATTCCAGTCTTCATGCACTGAAAATGAGAGGAGGAGAGACAGCAACATTCAACTGTGGAACAGATGTACTGAAGATCTCTGACTTCCAGTGAAATGCAAGGTGCAACACACCTATGAAAGTATATTTTAAGTCATCATTGACAGTTCAGGGATAAAATTAATAATCTGTTTAGTGAAAAAACACCCCAACTGCAACAATCTTATGAAAAATAGTTAATCATGTAACTACAGCTTCAGATCATCAGCTATCAAGGTTTACTATCTCATCATTGACACTAAGTGATTCTTTTACTAGTTAGAAGAATAATTTACCCATCATAGAATATTCTTTTATTCTATCTTGAAAATTAACTTATTTATTTTTTCACTTGCTGTCTGGCCATATGTGCTGCATTAATGTATTCAGATTTCCTAAAGTAAATAATCTGAGCATCCTAGATACATATATTTTGTATTCTTTGTTGTTTACCTCTTAATTCTTTCAGCTTCATGTTATAGAAGTAAACAAAGTATTAGTCTTCCTAATATTTTCCCAATTTCCCTATCTTTTTTCTAGAAAAATCTTGATGCTAACGTTTTCCAGGGTACCTTGAGAGGTTTACATTCCACCTTCTTCTATTTTTATTTATGTTGTCATCCCATAACTTCTCTCCTTGGTGCTTTGTTCTGTTCACAGAGCTATGTCTTTTGTTCTTCACTGCTGCTCATGTCATCATGCACGTTTCTCCCTAGGCATTCCTCCTTGGGTAATTCTTCCTTTTCTTCATTTTAGTCTAACTCCTCTTTCTTTTGCTTACCACTTCTTTCTCCTCTATTTGTTACCTCACCTGTCATCTTAAGTACAGTAAAACCTGATTTCATCACAGGTTTTTCTCTCCTATCTCTTTTTCACTTTCAGGTTCCCATGCACAGTCTTTTTCCACATTATCTTATTCATCAAGTGTTTCTACATTGTGCATTTTGTCCTTGCAGCCTTTTCCCTCCACTGAGATCCTATGTAAACTCCACCACTGTCTTCTATTGCATTTACAGTCCTAAGATATTTCCTATAAAGTCATACCAAAAATGTTTCAATATAACCATCCAAAGACATTGTACACCTTCACTATGCCGGCATCTTTATTGTTCACACATCTCTGTTGTCAACACTGGGGGGGGGAGGGGTGGAGGGGAATCTTTCCCAATTTCACAGATAAACTTTCCTGCTTTCTTCTATTCCCCTACACACACCCCGCCCCCACCTCACTTACCTAGTCTGTGTTTAGTTATGTTCTTCCCCTCTTTTAACTCTTAATCAGAAGGGATCAAAAGTCTTTGAAAAATTTATTGTCCATTCATACCATACAGTCCCCCATAGATTTTGCAAAAAATAAAAAAGTTAAAATCAAACTATGAAATCTCTAAATATAAAAAGTTACCAAAAAGGCAAATAAAAACTCTACCTCTCTGCTGTAAGAAAGAAGACCTTCTTGCTTTCTCATCAAGGTCCATGCTCTTTCTAAGGACAAGTCAACTTGTACTATTCTATTTTCTGTTCTTTACTCAGCTTAGTAAACTTAAAAATAGACGTGTTTTGGGAAACAGAAATTCGTGAAATACACAGCAAGCCTAACAGAGTGATCATAACACTGATGGCACATGTCTAAAAAAATTTTGATATCAATATGTTTCCATAACTGAATGTAAAGGTTGGCAAGAATAAGAACACTGAGCTTTTAACATAGTGAGTATAGATCTACATTTCAATGAATAATCTGATATGGCCAAAGTTTATCACCTCAAATAGAACAGCATGGATAAATCAATTCAGTCTTCTTAAGAGGTCAGAATTGGAGTGATAAGAAAAAAAAACCAAACCAAACAAACCCCAAAACAATCAAAAAAACGCTCCAAAACCCCAAAGCCAACAAACACAAAAAACCAGCACTTTAGTAGAGTGCATAACTTTGACAATTGTATTCAACATCATTAACCTCTTCTCAGCATGCTTTGCATACTTCAGCTACTTAAAAAAAAAAAAAAAATCCTTTAAGTCCATAGAATTAGAAACTGTCCTACTCTTTTTTCATTTACATTATTTTACTAGCTTCATATTGCTAGATAATGCATTTGCCATGTGATTCAATTACATGAGAGTATTTGGGAAATCAATTAATAAAACATGGTTCATATGATGTCTACACATCAGTAGTTTTCTGATGACATTAATATGCCTCTGAAAAAGTCTTCAAGATCCTTAACAAGCTATGGGCCATAACAGCATCATAATTTAACTGTTACCTTGACATTATGAGTCCAGGTAAATTCACTTTTGTTTACACCAAGATTTCTAAAAAGGAATTAAAGAGATTTTTCTGCTCATCATGTTTTAGTTTAAAATAGTATATTTCACTTAAAATATTATATATAGCAAACACCACTGAAAGATATCAATATCCAAACTGAAGACATTGGACAATCAATATGTTGTGTACTACAGTGAAAAACAGTGAGGGAATAGAGCATGTACTGATAACTGAAACAGCACTATTATTTTCTTTCTTATCCAAGGGAGGTTCCAGGACTTCAGTTATGGTCTTATCTGGAAAATCAGACAGTGAACAAGAGAACAAATAATGAATTATTCTGTATCATCCACAAAAGTGGAGTCTATCCTCTCTGGTAGTAGTAATGCTTTTACCTTTCACCTTCAGTTTTATTACTTAATTCATCTCCCTCTATCCCAGAAATTATTTAGTAAAATATCTCCCTTAAAATAAATTTAAATCTTTCCCCCTTTGGTATTGTCTGTATTTACATATTCCTTTTCTAAGTGCTGCTCCCATCTCATGGTTGCAAGTAGTTAAAGAACGTATTGCTTAACATTACACATTTGCACTGTATTTAATTATATTGGCACCCAGAAAAGAAGTGATGCATTCAACACGTAAACCATGAAAAGAAAACAGATTTTTTTCTTTAACAGTTACATACCTCGCACAGTAGAACACAGCTCAACTCACCAAATTTTTCATATTTCACTTTTGTCTATATCACATAAGTATCTACTATGATTCCTTAGTAAGATGCAGAAAATTGAGGAAAGGAAAGATGGCAATGAATTTATAAAAAATATTATTTTTAATGTAATTCATTAGAAATTCCTGACAATAAAATGGGTAGTTCATAGAAGATTCACCTGCTATATGAGGCTTAAAGAGATGTGTTTCTAGGAGGGTATCATTCTGAAGCAAAGGTAAAATAATAGTTCACAAATGCGAAGAAAAATCCCATGCTGAATCCATTTCATATCTATGACTAGACACTAAAACATAGTTTTTAATATTCCATAAAGAACATACAATACCTTAATTAGGAACTTAGCACAAAAATCTACAACTACTTGATTCAGATGCAGGATATTATGCAGTTAAGTTACTATAACTTTTCTTGAAATTTTCCTGTCAGTAACTCTAATAAATAATAATAAATCCTGGGATAGAAGCAAAAATCTGCACAGATAGCTAGTTAAAAAAGAATATTACTGCAAATGCTGTGCAGCCTGATAAAGATTTCTCTCATGTTTTCCACAGCCTAAGCCATCAGAAAAGTGAATGCAATAGCAAGACAGACAAATATATAACATCCATGACCTGTCCACTAAGCAAAATAAAACTTTACCTAACAGGTAAAATTAAAACTTAGCTGTTTTTAATAGAAAAGCCTAGGAGTTCCTGAAGTCTACACAAAAATCTATACACTCAATTCCTTTATTTTTTCATAGATGAAATGAGCCAAAGATGTCAAAAAGAGTTTCAATATGTCCATGGGGTTTAAATAAAGTAATTGCTACCTTCAGACAAGGAAATCTACTGAAAAAGTTGCAGGTAAATTAACAGATACACGCAAGAAATAATTTGATAGAGAAGATGTATATTGTTAAAATAAGTTAATGTCAGAATGTTTCATGGAACTTTTCCGATATTTTGACTGAGTTCTGTAGATCAAAAAAACCCATGTAACTCCAGCTGTTTTCCATACAGCTAACTATATATAGAAATAGAAGATAGGGCACCTTGAGGGACATTAAGGAAGTTCTTGTCAGTAATATTTTAATTAGAGCTAGTGACCTTCAAAAAAATCAGGCTATTTAAGAAGTGAGTATTCACTGAATTTTCAAAGTGTAGGACTGAACTCACAAAAACCTTTACTAGATTAGGATGAGTAGTGCTGTCATAATTACTGAATCACTTATTTTAAACACATTGAAATATTATTTTCACCATTTAAATCTAGCAAGTTTTATACAAGGGATGAAATATACATTAAAGTTCATTTTAAAACTACTTATCTATGACCTTTAAAACAAGTTATAGCAAATTCAGTGGAGGAATACCATTAATTTCCATTTACAAAAAAGTCCTAGAATATGGTAACAAGAAACTACACAGTATTGGTATATAGATTATTAATGTTGTTTGCTCTTACCTGATTCATTTTGCCAAAACCAAATTAAACATACACTAATCACAAACTTTTAAAAATTTGGTAAATTCTATTGCATTACCAAGGCACAATGTCCCCAAACTATGAAGATATGATGATCATATGGAATCTTAGTCAACTAATATGCACAGTCGAGGTTTTATCAAGATACTAGTCATGTCAATATCAATTGAAGATGATACTGATAAAACAAGACATTCATACTAAGAGGCATACAATAATTTTACTTCAAAAATCAAGGTATTTTATACATACTCTAAAAAAAGTTATTCTCCTTGTATAATTAACCATTACAAACTCTCCGAGATAGAGATCCACCTTACATTTACACTTCATTTGCCCATTAAGAAATGTACTTTAAGAACAGATTTTATGGTTTTTTTCCTCAGAAGTCTCCATATTCTAATAGTGTTTAGAACTTAATGACTAGATATTATCTACAACCTTAACTACATGGGCAAATGACAAGATAGAGGTTTCTGGTGAATGCTTAGGCATGGGTTCAGAGTGTGATGTGCTATTGTAAACTGAAAAGCTCATCCAGCATCATTCAGCAGGGTGGAAATTGCCTATTTCATGTTAGGCCATACAGCACCAGAAAAAACAAGGAATTCTACAGTGCTTGTGGAACAGAATGACTACAGAAGCATAACAGCAGATTTTACTTCATCAATAGCCTGGTACATGAACTGGGACAAAAAGCAAACATACACCAACCAGAGGAAAACAAAACAAAATATAACATAACAAAACAGACAAACAAAAAAACCAAACCCCAAAACAAGCAAAAAAACAAAACCAGAATTATAAAACACTACTGATGCACAACAATTCTTATTCAGACATAAAACTGTCATCCAATCATTTAAGAGATAAAGATTATAAATTATGGTATCTCGTTTATAGAAATACAGATACAGAGAAGGATAAGAAACAGACAACGACTGGATTAACACAATAGAATCATAAAATCATA
>NW_010300033.1:0-756 GCF_000700745.2 Antrostomus carolinensis | reverse complement strand
CCTAATGACTGTAACCCTAACAGCAACAACCTTAATACCTAATGACTGTAACCCTAACAGCAACAACCTTAATAACTCTAACCCTAACACCACTAACACAAACCTGCTACACATCATGACAATTATATACATAAAATGCACTAAATAAGTACATTACGGTTAGACATTAGGGCTACGCATTACGATTACTTACTACACTTAGGGTTACAGTTATGGTTAAGCATTACAGTTAGGCTTAATCATTACACTTAGAGTTTAGGGTTAATCATTACACTTAGTCATTACGGTTACAGTTAGTCATTACAGTTACAGTTAGGGTTAGGGGTTACAGGTTAGGAGTTACGGATTAGGAGTTAGGGGTTACGGTTACAGTCATTAGGGTTAGGGTTAGGGGTTAGGGGTTAGCGGTTACGGTTAAGGGTTAGCGGTTAGGCTTAGGTTTAGGCTTAGGCCTAGGCTTACGCTTAGGCTTAGGCTTAGGGGTTAGGGTTAGAGTTAGGGTTATGGTTAGGCTTAGGCTTAGGCTTACGATTAGAGTTTTAGAGTTAGGGTTTTAGGCTTAGGCTTAGGGTTAGGCTTAGGGTTAGAGTTAGGCTTAGGACTTAGGCTTAGGGGTTAGGCTTAGGCTTAGGGTTAGGCTTACGGTTAGGGTTAGGCTTACGGTTAGGGTTAGGCTTACGGTTAGGCTTACGGTTAGGGTTTAGACTTAGGGTTACGGTTTAGACTTAGGGTTACGGTTTAGGGTTAGGGTTAGGG
>NW_010300032.1:70645-77701 GCF_000700745.2 Antrostomus carolinensis | reverse complement strand
TTTTATTTTATTTTATTTTATTTTTTAGAAGGCAATAACTCACGTGCCACCACTGAATTGCTTGGGGATCCCTGCTCCTCTGTCAAACTGCAGGTGACATTTTATCTTGGGGCAGAAATCTGTGTGTGACGGGATGGAAACCTTAGTCACAGTCTTTCTTACTCTTTCTTTTCTCAGTTATTGTGGGAATTCCATCACTTACAACATTTGTTTTCAGCCTCCTGGTTTTTTAATTGATTTTTTGTGCTTTGTGACCTTTTGAACTCAAAAGAAGTAATGTTTTATCGTTGAGAACCTGGGAGGTTTGGTACAGTTAATTGATGCTTGTCAGTACAAGCAGAAATAGCAATCATTGAAGTCATTGCCAGGGATCATAGAAATATCCTGTGTATGAGGGAAATTAATACTGATTTTTTTTAAAAAAAATATAAATGAGGTAAATGAATTATGATTTAACTAACAATATATTAATAAATAGCTCATTAAAATAGTGAAAGTGAGAGAAAACCCTTAAAAAATTGAGCAAAACGAACTGCACAGAGGAGCTATCTGAAGAAACAATGTTAGGGGACAACACTGGAAATTATACCCATGAGGTATAATTGATATGTCACTACTAGTTATCTGTTAACTGGTTACTGAAATGAAATATATACATACCACAGCAAATTGTATATTCCTTCTAATTAAGCAGGTGCTGCTATACAGTAGGATAAGTTAGTGTTATCGAATGCTCTTCACTTTTGGAAAAATGTTGGGTTCATATTTTCAAGGATATTCTTTAAAAAGGCAGTTTAATCCATGCTTCTTGATTTAAAACACTTGATTTTCACTTATGGAAAGAAAATTCAAACTAACATTCTTTTCCTATCTAGCTGAACAGGAAGCCCATGAGCGCCAGCCTGGAATTTGTATCCTAGATTCTATCTGAGTTTTGTCTTTCTTTGTTTTTTGAGAGGTTTTTTGGGTTTTTTTTCTGATTAAAGTGAAAACTCAAAGGAAGCTGTTGTGAAACTGGGCTCTTTCTGTGGCATAATGTCCCTGTATTGGAGATAGAATAGACACACTGGCATAATGTCCCTGTATTGGAGATAGAATACAATATTTCACAGAATGAAGTGGGACATATTGCTTACAAGCCTCTCCCATTGACTTTAAAAATATTATTTTCAATTGAAATAAAATAATTGGTCATCTGTTTATGTATTTAGGAGTTTTTGAAGAACTGGGCTTTAAATCAGTATAAAATAACATCTTTATATTGCATATTGGACTTCAGAAGGGAATTAACAAGTTGTGACTAAAAAGTGATTTTAAAATATGATTTTTAATAATTTTTTTTAGCACTTGCATCTAATTTCCTTCTGTGAATATTCAGCCCTACTGTGTTTCTTGTCACAACACTATACAGCTTCCAATTATCTGATCTCGTTTGTCTTTGACAAGCTGCTCTTTTTTAACATATCAATCAAGCTTGGGAAGCTATTAAAATTCAGTGGATGCCTTTACCTCAGGGCACGTAAAGGGATCAACCAAAAGCCTGCAACTTTGGGCTGCAAGAACTACTTTTGAAAGTTCCCATCTGCAGCTCTTGTTTTGTGGAGCAACAGTGACAACCAGCGGCCAGTCACCTGAAGTTGGCCAAGTCATTAATTGTGGATGTCCTTCAGGTTACCAGCTGCCCACACCCCTTCTTCAAAAGTAAAGGACAGAGCTAATTCATTTCCTTTTACTTGTCCTGACTCTGGTGAGAGGTTTAAAAGAAAAGAGAGAATGGATGTGCTCTAGCAATTCAGTGGCTGAGGGAACTGGGGGTGTTGAGCCTGGAGAAAAGGAGGCTGAGGGGAGACCTTGTGGCTCTGTGCAAGTCCCTTGGAGGAGGGTGGAGAGAGGTGGGGGTGGGTCTGTTCAACCAAGGAACAAGGGACAGGACAAGAGGAAATGGCCTCCAGTTGTGGCCAGGGCAGTTGAGATGGGATGTGAGGAAGAATTTCTTTGCTGAAAGGGTTCTGAGGCATTGGAAGGGGTTGCCCAGGGCAGTGGTGGAGTCCCCATCCCTGGAGGGATTGAAGAGTCGTGTAGACATAGTGCTGAGGGACATGGGTTAGTCAGGGACTTGTCAGTGTTGGGTTCATGATTGGACTCAATGAGCTTAAAGGACTTTTTCAATCTTGTAGATTCTGTGATTCTGTGACTCAGTACAGAGCTGCCAGAGTTGGATCAAAAAGGTCGCTACTGACCCATCGTGTCCATATTTCAGTAGTTTATGGACATATGTACAGCCATTCAATGTTTCAGTGACTTTCTGGTGGTATATGACACAGGGATCAAATCAAATCAAATTTAACATGCAAAGGAATCATGATTTAGTTCTTCCAAAGAGAAAAGGAAAAGGTTTGAAGAAAAAGGTTATTCTTTTCTACTGATTGATGGTTAATACATTTAATATATAACACTCGAATATAAACAATTTGAGAATCACTTATGTTGTCTGTTTTGTAATTTATGATTTCTTCTTTGAAAATATAGATTTTGTCTGAGGGAGAGAGAGTTACTTCTGGTAGTGATGCTGTAGAAACTGGGGTAAAAATACTCGTATCCACTGCTATTTAGTTTAACGAAGATGATGGTTTCATTTACACTCTGAGGTCTGAGCTAGTGGTACTTTGCCCGCCGTTCTCTCAGGATCAGCACGTTAATTTTTTGTGGGGAGGTGCCCTTAACATGAGGAAGAAGCCAAAACTCAACCCAAAGGAGTTTATTTTGTATTGTTTAGAATTGTTGAATTGTTCCAGGCGTAACATTTAATGGCTTAATGCAAAGTAAATAGTTTACATCAGACTGGAAATACCAGCCCTTTAAGCATCTTGACATTTGTTCTCCTTGTTGAAGAACCTTTTTCCCTGACTATACTTAAAGAGGAATAAAAAACTGAGGGGGGGAAGGAGGAAAAAAGGGAAAAAAAAAAAGAAAATAATAATAAAAAAGAGTCTCCCAACCTTAATTTCCTCTTCTCTGGCACAGCTTTACGAGTGCTTATGGCAAATTTGCTTCTGTAATCATAACTTGAACCCATCTGGGGATGAGATTGGCTGCTAGCTTAGTATTTCCACTTAACATATTCATGATTAGCATGCACAGAAGGAATAGAATTAGGATGAATGTTTTTGGAACAGTACAGATAAATCCTCATAAATGTAGTACAACAGCTCTGGAAATGCACAGCGCTGAAATGTAATGAAGCTGAACTCTGGAGAGAGTTTGGTATTCTCAGTACCATACCTCTCCTAATGAACTCATTTAGATTAGAAAATGGATTTAATATTTTATTGGAATTAACCTGAGCCAGTAAAGAGGATTACAATTTCTTTCCATAAATATGGTGATATTACAGGGTGAGGTAGCATGTTACATGAATATTAAGCATTTTACGAGCATTGCCATGAAGCCAGCAAGAGTATAAGGTAATTAGTTTTTAATATAGTGATATTGTTCTTATAATAATTAAATTTGAAAAGGAATAAAACTATATTTGAAAATTATTTAAGTCCATATTTTTGTTGCATTTTCACAACTTAAAAAATTCTTAAAATGAAAATTATGCCATGTTTTTGCAAAACAATAACTTTCAACAGTTTGTTTATAAGCATGGAAAACTAACAATACCACGAGTCCTTAAGACAGGGAACAAGGCACATTCTAGAAAAGGGGAAAGGAGGTAAGTTTATTCTATTTTCTCTATGACACTATCTGCTGGTGGGAAAAAATATGCAGAAATCATTAAAAAATCCTGATATAAATGCATTATTTTTGTGTGTTTTTCAAAACTTCATGAAGTTGTGTCCCAGTGTTGCTTCTGGCTCTTAGACTTTTATGCTCACAAACACGTTCTTAAGCACAGTCTATGTTCTTATACTTTGGAAAGGTTATTTATTGAAAAAAAAAAAAAATTGTCATCTTATTTATCTTTATATATGGCATATTAAAAAAAAACCCAAACAAACAAACAAAAAGAGAGTACTGCAAAAGCTTGGTAATGTTTGAGCATTACTGTAAGCAATTTTATATATATTTTAAATGAAATTCAGGGCCTGGAATTGCCTTTCACTGTAGACTGTCTGTACAAACATCTGCATTTTAAACAATTACTGATTTTACCAGCTGAAATGAGGTAACTGGGGAACAGCTCTGAGCCTGAGGGAAGTACAGAACAAATACAGGTATAGCTGAATAATTCAGAATAAATGGAATTGGATGTATGGACTGACTTCTTGAGAGAATTTCCCCATGCTATCAAAGCTTTTCACTGAAAATGCCCCGAACACACAGAGTTAATCTGTAAGGTCACTAAGGATTGTTTCCATTGTAGGAACCTCTCAGCAATGTAGTTGAACAAGGATGTAACATTTACAATCTGTTTAGGCGACTAGAAAGATCAACAACAGAGAACTTAGGACAGTCAGTCCTCAGGGTGATGGGGTTTGTGCTGGGAAAAATAATCTTCAATACAAAGTATTGGGAGGGGAATGTGGAAGGAGAACTATCTCAGCCAGTAGGAGGTTTCTGAGGATGGACAAGGAGTAGCTGGGGTGGGTAAACAAGAAAATATACCATGGTATGGCTATGGTAACTTGAATAAAATTAATTAAAAGTTCAATACCTTTATTTAATGGGAAATAATGGGTTTTTTCAGGCAGTCCTAAAATGTATATTATGCAGCAGCATAGAATCTGCTACAAGACTACATATGTTTGACCACTGCTACCTGGCCAGGGCTTTATTTGGTTCAGAAATTCTGAGGGACACTTCAGTAATTTAGGATTTCGTTGTATTGCAATCTGGATTGAGCAATGGAAAAAAAATTCAGAATTAAAAACAGGAAAAAAAAAAAAAGAAAAAAAAGAAAAGTATTATCTATCAAATCTGATTGATTTATATTAGTTTATTGACTCTGAAAAGATGTTTCCATATATGTATTGGGCTTAAACAGCAAGCAAATGGGTTACAATGACGAACGCTAGAACTCAAATTTTTAGTAACAATGTCTTAATAACACAACATTGAGTTGTAATTGCCCTTTTGTTATAAATACATTTTCTTCCTTGGGCTTTTATCTCTGTTCTCACTTAATTTTTTTCATTTTCATAATTAATTAAAATGGCAATGTTCTATAACCAGTGATTGAATTATATGATATTACTTGCCTAAGGCGATCAAAATTAATCAAAATAAGGGGTGAAAGTTTTGCTATTTTTAATACAGCTGATTTGATTCCTGGGTTTTTTGATCAAATTAAATGAAGGATCAAATTAACCAGTGATTAAATTGAGTAAAAGGCACTTTGTATGCCTGAAATATATTTTAATTTAATTAATTTCAAGACACAAAATATTAACTGATGTTTTAAAAATTCATTTGTATTTCACTGTTTAATTTTCTAGAAACTATTTCCTTCTCAAGGTTAGAATCCTCTACAAGAGAAAATACACGCTTTTAAAATAATTTCCTGTGTAATCCTTACACTTTTTCCCCTGTATTTTTTATGCTTGTAGATAAAGCTTTGCACTCATAAACTATTATTCCAAACCTCTGAACTCAGCCTACAAAGATTTGATGTGCCAAAGGCCCGTTTTAAGAGAAATCTGAGACTCCCCAGAACAGAACCCGCCAACCTGAGCAGAAGGTTCTGACCCCAAAAGACCTCGAACTGTTACCATTTAACCCATGCATCTGCAAAGTGTTACCATTTTGTCATACAGAGTTTAATTAATGTTTTTTTATGAGGTAGTTCATATCATACTTGTTTAATGGACTGGGGTAATGAGATTTCTATTATCAATCATGGAATGTTGTGAGTTGGAAGGGACCCACAAGGATCATCCAGTCCAACTCCTGTCCCTGCACAGGACAAGCCCAACATTCACACCATGTCCCTGAGGGCACATGTTGGCCAAATGCTGCTGGCATCTTGTCAGGCTTGGTGCCATGAGCACCTCCCTGGGGAGCCTGTGCCAGTGCTCCACCACCCTCTGCCTCAAGAACCTTTTCCTCATGGCCAACCTCACCCTCCCTGCCCCATCTTCCTGCCATTTCCTCTGCTCCTGGCATTGGTGACCCAGCTGGGGCACAATGGTAAGAAGCTGAGGCAAGAGATAATTTTCTGAAAGGTGGTTTTTACTTAACATTTAATGTTCCTCAGAATCAGAAAATACCAGAGCAAAAGGCCAGGTGAGGAGCAGGCTCCAATTTCGTGAGTTACAATGTTAGGTAAGAGTTCCTTCCTGTTGAAATACTTCTCTTCCACTCTTTACTATTAATAGGAGTAAAAGAAAGCTACAAGTGTATAAACATACCACAGATTGATTAAAAATACTCGATGTTGTGTATCAAGGCTGAGTGTATTTATGAGTTTTGAGGCACTTAGAAATTTCAAGCAGAATGTATCAGTTGTAAGTGGAGTCTCACCTCATTATTCTTTAAGTCCTGGAAAAGGCATATTTAAAGGATTAGATCTATTTAGTGTGGTCAGCATGGTCAGGCTGCTGCAGCTGTTTTTGATTAATGCTTTTATTCTCTCAAAAGGGAAAATAAGAAGTTTTAGTGGGAGGAAAGAGAAAATTAAAAATGGACACTGAGAGCAGCTATCCTACTCTAAGGAGCATTTTTATAGTAACTTGGGGTGTCATTTTGAAATAACCATTACCAAGAGGTGAATAACTGGCACAAGTTGGATCCTTGGTTATTCTGTGTTTGGAAATGATTGTTAGTCGTTGGGAACATAAGCTATGAGATGAAATGTTGGTGTTTCCAGGTTGATCGTCCTAGACCTTAGGAGAAGAGTGTAAGGCAGGAAAAGGCACCGGCTGCTGGGCAGTTAAGAGATTTCTGACTGATAGAACCAAAGAATGGAGAAGCAAAGGAGAAGCCAAGCATTGCATAGCTTATAAATACCAGGTTTGTGGCCTCAGGGATCACAGAATCCCAAAATGGTGGGGTTGGAAGGGATCTCAGGAGATCATCCAGTCCCACCCCACTGCCAAAGCAGGTTACATAACC